>NC_057803.1:386631194-386638536 GCF_018294505.1 Triticum aestivum | reverse complement strand
TAGGTTTACATCATTAGTGGTCTCTCTACTCCACATACACACACTCCCTCTCACACACAAACGCGTGCACAAACACAGACACACACACACACACAAACACCCATTAATCAGGATTCTCATCTCTCCCCATGTCCGCATGTGTATCTCACACACTTACTCTCTAATTATGTATATGTGTCTCCACGTTACACAACACAAAGCCCCATGTACATGTCTCTCTCTATCCTTCACACACATAGACACAAAGAATCTATTATCATTGCCTCAGTCTCTAGACATATCACACATGCTCTCTCTCTCTCTCTCTCTCTCTCTCTCTCTCTCTCGCAAACACGCTCAACAAAGGGTTTCCCCATGAATAACTTACCGTCTATTCATCAACAGTCATGGCAGTACGGCAAACACGAGACGTGAAAAAGAATAAATCTACACATGCTTAGACCACCTAGTATGACTACTAGGACTAGAGCAAGCCAAAAAGCGCGCCGCCGTCACCCCCTCCTTATCGGCGACGGGAAAACCTTTGTTTTACACACTCGAGAAGTCATTGTGCTAAGTCCTCACATGCTGAGGCGTTGAATAGAATGTGGATGCTAGTTTACGGAAACAAGTACCTATAATACGTTTGTATCTCCATACTTATATTTCTTCTCTTATAAAAAACCGAGTTGGTGATGATGGTACGCGTGCCATCTTGCAATATAGACCGTCCAATCTATATCTGACTGATGGAAATTAAACTAAAAGATACCCGCACCCCTCTCCACATTTGCAGACAAGGCCTTCCCTCAGTCATCCTTATCTCCAACAACCTCATTGTTGAGCAATTAAGAAAGGAATCCTCTGGAACAAACTGGCCTGCTGGCCACTACTGGCGTCATCAATCCCCATGCCTCCGCTCAGTCCGTCCACCAATGACCACCACGCCCCACTCCTCTTCACCTTATCTCCTATTTCTCGAGATATCATTAGTTTTTACACATGGGATTACTCCCGCATGGGTCAATCACAATGAGTGTTTTTATAAAAAAATGCATCTTAATGTTCCGTCCAATGCACGGATCTTGCTAGTACTCCTACAGAAGACTAAGTTGGTGATGATGGTGTGTCTAGCATCCATTGTTTGTGACCATTAGATCTACATCTAACAACTGTGAGGTAAGTTGTTGCCTTTTCTCACAAACATCCCACTTGTCTACCAATTTGCAGAAAACCCATAATTAGTATCTTAAAACCAACCACATCCCTTCATGACCTCACCAAAACAGCCCAAGGAATATATTCTAATTGAAACATAATATATCTCTAGTGATATATGTATATCAAAATTAGAGTGTTTTGTATCAAGTTTGTGAATAAGTATTATTCTAATTATGATTCGTTGCAATGCACATGAACATTGCTAGTATTTCAAACCATGCAAAAAAATTTCCCCGGGATTCCATAGTTTCAAGTTTTCCATCAAGATATTAGTCACTCATGGTTGATATTTACTTTCAATCATATACACATATGCACTATGTAACTAGCCTTGCTTATTGGGTTCCAAAGCTTAACTTTCACTCCTACTTACAATATGTAGAGTATTTAACAAAAAACTACCACTTTCAACCAGCCCTAGGAAGAATCTATTGTACAAAAAATAGAAAAAAAACATACCCAAAATTTCTTAATCCACGCCAAAAACTACTATCTACCAATTAGGTTAGTTTAAACCCATTTATGACAGGGTTGGCCCACACGTCCCTGCTGACGAGGCAGCTTGAACCAACACATTTTGTTTGACCGTTGACACGAGGGACCCACATCTGACCTTCTATCCTGTTATTCCCCCTCAAATCATTATTCTTCCTGAACATTACTTCAAACGGTACTAATGCGTGTTCGTCGGTGGCGCCGGTGATGAGAATGTTGGCCGCCGCTCCGCCGGACGGGCCGGATGCCGCGCTGGCCTCTGCACGGGTTGACAGGCTGGCCCAAGCGTGACTCACAAGCGAGAAAACCGCCGCGATGACCTTTGCTCGAGCCAGATGGCTGGCCTTAGCGCGGCGCGCGCGAGCAAGCCGCCGCACCGTTGTGCCAATCTAGCTAGCAAACCTTGTAGACAAATAGCTGGATGGAGCTATCTTGGCGGGCTAGCGGCCGCGAGCGCCAGACGGAGCTACTATCCGGGCTGCCGCAAGATGGGCTCTGCACCGCGGGTGGTTTTGACCTCGCCTTCTGCCAGTTGCGGTAGCTGTGTCCCCTGGCCGAGGATGACTAGGTGGACGGGCCGGAGGTAGGAGGTCACTCGGGGATTTTAGTGCAGACTAACATGTAGGTCCCACAAGTCATAACGCCCGATCGAATAGAAGGCGTTGACTTAATGGTTGACATGGGCCCTGTTTGGATACTCTAAGTCAGAGGTTAGATTCTAACCCTGAACTAACTCTAACCAAAGTGGTGTTTGGATGGCAGGGTTAGATCGACAACAAATGTATCCAAACAGGGCCATGGTTTGAAACGTGCCTATAACGACACTTTGTAGAGTAGTCGTTTCTTGGTAGGGCTGGTTGGTAAGAGCATGTACAATGGTTGATAAGGTAGTCTTATCTTAAGTCTACCATGTATGCAAGTGGTAGTAGTTTCTTGGCATTATTAGTGGTTTCTTGCATTATTAGGGGTTTCTTGTAAGGCTACTCATAGTGGGGAGTATCATATGCTAGTAACATGCGTATGATACTAGTGTATGATACTACCTCCATAGTGCATAGTATCATAGATGATCATATTTATTGCCATGCATGACACAAAGTAGCATAGCATTTAACATGATATGGTATCTACCTATGTTACTCTAACACTCTCTCTCTTCTTTAATTATGTGCCACATAAGCATGTTTGCTAGTCACAAGTGCATGTTACCACTTACGTTACCCCCACTATGGCCAGCCTAAGGAACAATGTACTACTAGCGACAAAAGGTGATTCTAGGTTGCGTTGTACTCCAACGAGTACTACTACTGGTCTCGGGAGTGTATACCTCGTTTTGTGGGTTCGATCCCGGTCGAACGCACGCCATTCTTTTTTTAAATAGTAACTTCGCTGTGAGCCAATATTTTACACGGGTAGTTTGAGTTTTGAAGTCAAACGGACGTGTGACACCACAATCTGAGTGCACTGGATAGCCTAGCCACGTGAACGGGTTTTCCTTCCCAGCATCTCATGGCTCGCGTGCTCGCCCTAGCCACACCTCGCTTGCAGCTTCCTCATCAGCTAGTAGCATATTTAAACTAGCGCCTCCAAATTAAGCCCGAGGAGCTGGAAAAGCCTGGCGGGGCATTGGGAACTGTGCAATATGGCTCTGTACGTAAAGTTCTCTACTACTACTCTGTAGCTTGCGGCGTTCCACGCATGGACTTCACTCCATTATCGGCTCTACTATAGAAGAAATTCCTCTTGACGTGCTTTTTTGAAACGAAGGCAAAAGCTTTGCTTAATCTCATTCATAAAGAAGGAACTAATAACAAAGTTGGACGAGGGCCCTGTTTGAATCCACGAGTTAGAGTTAGTTTGGGTTAGTTTGGACTCAACTAACCCAAAAATATCCAAACAGGAGGGTAAGTTTGGGTTAGAACTCATCCAAAAAATCTGACCCACCCAAGAGGTGCTTACTTGGGTTAGCTCTTCTCAGGACCACTAAAAACATCTTTTTCTCTCGCTCTTCCCGAGGCAGATCCCTCCTCACTTCCTCGAAGCTTCTTGTCCTCTCCCTCCCTCCCTCTCGCACAGCCCGTGAAGGCGCCTCGCCGTATCCGTGCTCCATCTAACCCTGGTATCCAAACACCTTTTTGGTTAGAGTTAGTTCAGGGTTAGTTATGGGTTAGAATCTAACTCTAACCTCTAACTGAGTTAGAGTATCCAAACAGGGCCGAGATCCATTACACCTCCACAAATGGAAGAGAAAAGCCTAGTCTCGCTGTATCAAATAACTCAAATGTTCTGCCCCGACAGTAACCGTCGCTGATAAATAGGCTGCTAGTGTGTGCGTGAGAGGAGCGGCTGAGTAGGCCAGCTACGTGAGAGGAGCGGCTGAATAGAGCACCGATAGTACCCACTAGGTCACTATGTAGGTGTACTTTCCCTACATTGATAGTACAGTGATGGTTCTAGAGAACAGTAGTACCCTCCACTTCCAACTGTAGCTCCTTGGCCATGAGATTCAAGAGTTCAAAACTGGTGCACTATACTAGAAGTACAGTACATAGCACTAGTAGTACCCTCGCACTACTAGTTGAGAAAGTAGTACTAGTACTGCCACAGTACGAGTACGTACTCCTCCGTCATGTAATGTAAGACGTTTTTTCACACTAGTTGGCGTGTACAAAAAATAGCAAAAACATACCCAAAATTTCTTAATCCATGCCAAAAACTAATAGCTAGTGCCAAAAATTTCTCACTAGTGCTATTATTTAGAGTATAATGCAATCCCATAACATCCCATAATGCTAGTACTAGTAGTAAATAATAGCCTCACCCCTTCGATTACTACGCTCTACAGTTGGAAGGGACGAGGACCTGCGGTTACTACGCTCTTATGTCCTCCTCGCCAGTTCCCCTCCCCCCGAAGAGAAGGCAGTTCGTCGCTGCTCCCTTGGATTCTCTAGGTAGTTCTCCTCCTTGTCGGGGCTAGGAGACCTTGTACGATGATCCTCTTGGAGAAATCGCACGCCGCTCCGATGTCCTCACCTCTGCAAGACCCGGTGCTTCCTGCACCAACTATTTCAAGATGGTGCTTAAAATGGCTTGGGAAAAGGCCATTCTTGTTGGTCTTCCATGCGTCCTCGAGGAGAAGGTTCTTCTATGGGACAATCCTTCGAACAGTCCACCGCTCCCTGGCCATGGTTGCACATTGACTCCGCTAGAGTTGCCGACGTTGAGAGGTAGTCAGATTTTCTCCATTGAGCAGGCCAGTAATGGAGTTTGATCATGTAGTACTTAGTTATTCCATTTCCATCCCGTAATTTCTCCGCTGCCCATCGTCTTATATATAGGTCTGGGTCGGTGCCAATGAAGATTGGCTTGCATACCTCCGGCCGGATACCACCATCATTTTGCCCAACATCCATAATAGTGCGGCCGTTCCGGTAGACCCCTTCTCCACCATTGGGATCGGCCTTCCGGACTGGCTGGGCTTGAATACGTATGATGATGCCTACATGAGATTTAAGAAGATAGCAATTGCGGACCCATCGACAAAGCGACGCGGCTACAATGATTACTACCTCATCGCGGTGTTCGACATAAGGATTGCCATCAATGCAAGAGGCAGTAACAGCAGAGGCTGGCGCATGTTGGCGGCGGCAGATTTGTACCCCTACACGTTCGAAGACGCCATGCGCCATCTAGGCCGCATCTTTGCGGTGAAAAGCTAGGGGACTTGTTTCATCTGGTTGCCATCCTATGATATGGGAGATTACAAACGGAATGCACAAACCATCATTTGCATCCCTAACGGCACTCCATTATTTTGCAGGGACCAATCATCTCGCGATCAAACACTACTAAGGAAAAGGCTAGCAGCAGCGCGGGTTTTAGGTGTATCAGTAGCGCGGGGACCGGCGCTACTAATAAGGCGCTATAGCTAACACATAGCAGCAGCGCGTGCTTACCAGCGCTACTGCTACACAAGTGTAGCAGCAGCGCACTTCATGGAATCTCGCTACTGCTAATAGCTCTAGCGTGCTTTTCCTGGATGCGCTACTGCTAACTTTTCTCCACTCGCTACTGCTAATTTTAGTAGTTTTTGTGTTTTTTCTGCATATTTGTTTGTATTTGAACATGCTTTATAGAAGAATCTTTAGCAGATACAAATGTCATCATGATACACATACCAATGGTTGCGAGACCACAAATGTAATCATAGCATAAATATACAAATAGTCTCATCATAATCATCATCCAACACAAAGTGGTGTCTCGTCATCATCTTGAAAATAGCGATACATGCAAGTCTCGAATACTTACAACTACAACGTTATCCATCTAAACAATGGTATATGCGAGAAGAGCTATCACTATGAGTGAGAGCGGAACTATGTAGTACATGAGGCGGCGGTTACGAGTCCTCTCTCACGCTAGCGTGAACCTCAAGTAACTAGCTTCTCCTTCTTCTCTGCTTTTGAAGCCTTTATGGCTGTCTCCCAAGACCCCATTCACCTGCGCCTGACACTCAGGCCACTCGTTGTACACCCCCGGAACCTTCCCTTTGTACACGACATAGCACCGCCATCTCACAATCAAGAAACTAGGTACCTGTTAGAGATGCATGTTCATCAAGAGGATGTACAATCATATGCAACAAAATATATTAGAGTAACACGAAAAAGAAAGGGTCAATTAGCAACTAGATGCAACATACAGTACGCAAACTAATTAACTAGAGGTACGCATGTCATCGTACCAAAACAAACAAAGTAGCGTTATGCAAGTTGGGCAGGGACCATGGACATCACAAAGTTTCATCGCTACAGAAAGTATACAAGTTCAACCGACACATATCATCATCATCGGCATCGTAAATCACTAGAAGTTCCATCCTTCCATATCTGTAACACCCCGGATGTAATTTACCTTATCTGTATCCCAACTCTTGTCGTTTCCTGCGCTAAGTTATTTTATTTCCTCGGTTTTGGGTTTTTGTCTCAGTGTGTTGTTGCCTTTGTCATGCATCTCATATCATGTCATCATCTGCATTGCATTGCATACGTGTTCGTCTCATGCATCCGAGCATTTTCCCCGTTATCCGTTTTGCATTCCGGCGCTCCTATGTCACCCGGTGGTCCTTTCTACCTCTTTTCGTGTGTGGGGGTTAAACACTTCCGAATTGGACCGAGACTTGCCATGCGGCCTTGGTTTACTACCTGTAGACCGCATGTCAAGTTTCGTACCATTTGGACTTCGTTTGATACTCCAACGGTTAACCGAGGGACCGAGAAGGCCTCGTTTGTGTTGCAGCCCAACACCCTTCCAATTTGGCCCAAAACCCACCAAAAACCTTTCGATCATCTAGAGCGTTTGATCACGATCGCGTGGCCAAAAACCGCACTCCATTTGGAGCTTCCTAGCTCCTCCTACCTATAAAACGACATCCCCTCTCGAAATCCCGGATCCCCTCCTTCCAAACAACCCTAGAAAATCCCTCTCCGCGCGCGGACACGTCCGCCCGCGCAGGACGAGATTGCTGCCGCCAACCAGGGTGCGCCACGTGTCCCCGCGAGCGCCCCACTTCGCCGCCGACCGAGCGGGCCCGCCAGGCCCAGCGCCGGCCCTCCCCACCGCCTACCGGGCCGAGCCCCGCCGC
>NC_057803.1:386583598-386630820 GCF_018294505.1 Triticum aestivum | reverse complement strand
CGCCGGCCGGAGCAGGTCCCGCCGCAGCCGGGCGCCACCGCGACCTCGCCGCCTCCGCCGCATCAGCGCCCCGCCGCCGCCTCCACTCCTTATCGGCGCCGCCTCTCCACCGCCCGGATCCGGCGTCATGCTCCTCCGGCGAACCTTGGGAGGCGTGCTCCGGTGAACAGTACCGCCAGATTTGGAAAACCCTAGATCCACTAGGGTTGACTTTCCCCTCTCCCTTTTTCTTTGCAATCTTCATCATGTCGTATATCTGCATCTGTAGCTCCCATTTGCGCGTGTAGCATATCAAAATGTTCGCCTCGACGAGTACATCATTTCATCTCATTGCATCATTTTCATTTGAGATCATCTTGATGCCCGAAATGCTGTTGGAAAAGGGCTATGTGATGAATTTGTCAGATCTGTTTCAGCAAATAGCTATTTGTCATTTTTTCCATGATTAATGTGTGCATGCTATGATCCTGAGCTCTACATGAGTTTTGTTATATGCCATGCCATCTTTACAGAGGAACTTACCATGTATTTTTGTGATATGTGTGGTGACTAGCACAAGCTTGCAAAGTAGCGTAATCGGTAATGCTGATTTCAGGCAATTAGAATTTCACTAAGTCCTTGCTCTGTTTTTGTCGTTATGCCATATGTTCATGTTGTTTCCTAGTGATCCGTGCCTCTTTTGAGGATTATCAGTAAGGATGTTTTGTTAACATTATGGTGCTCTATCCATCCGTGTCTTTGTTTGCATTTATGGATCACCCTAGCTTGAGTCAATCAAGCTCTACTTTTGCTATATCGTGAATCCTGGCAGATTGTTGACATGTTTAGCGATTTTGCCGAGGATGTTGCTATTGATCCGTGCAGGCTATGATGTTGTTCTTGCCATGTCTAGCTTCTATGCCATGCATTCTTGATGGGTGTATGCTTAGTTTGTCATGCCATACTCTGTAGTGAGAGCATCGAGCTCGTAAACATGCCTACTCGTTAACTGATTTGGATGCTCCAGTTTTTCACTAAGTCTGAATCTGTTTATGTTTTTGCCATGTTCACATGCTTGCAATTGTATTTTCTGATCCCTTCTGGCTCAAGGTCACTAAGGGACTTTTGTTAAGTGCTTTGAGTAGCTTCATTTCAGGCCTTACTTTGCCATGTTAAGTTCCTGTATCATGTAGTTTTCATGCTCTAAAGTGTGCCTCCTGATGATAAATTCCAGACTTGTGTTAATTTCACTGTCTGAAAGCTGTTATCATTTGCACTTTTGCCATGCTTGTTTGAACCTGTTAATGGATGAATTAGCCATAGCTCAGTGTTCATCTTTTGTCAAGCATCATGAGTGGATCCCTGCCATGTATTTTGTTTCCATGTTTGAGTGCTGTAGCATATTTATCTTGATGCATTTAGTTGGTCACTTGCTGATTATCGCAGACCGGTGCCATATTTGTTTTGCTCGCCCTTTCCAAACCGTGCATCCGATTCCGGTGATCTTTATATTGATTTCAACCGAAATCACCTCACCTTTCCAGTGGCACTCTTGGATTTCCATGTTGAGGACAGGTTCAATAATCCCTTGTAAAATCTTGCATATGCATCCCATACCGCATCCCGCATATCATATCATGTTTGCATCATGTTGTTTGAGCATTGCACGTGCTTGATTGTGTTCCGTTTGGGTAGAGCCGGGAGACGAGTTCGTGAATGAGGAGCCCGTTGAGTTCGCCTACGAGGATCAATTCAACTCTGACAACTTTGCAGGCAAGATGATCATACCCTCAAAATCACTTCTATCTTTGCTTGCTAGATACTCGCTCTTTTGCTATGCCTATGCTACGATACCTACCACTTGCTTATCATGCCTCCCAAATTGCCATGTCAAACCTCTAACTCACCATGTCCTAGCAAACCATTGATTGGCTATGTTACCGCTTTGCTCAGCCCCTCTTATAGCGTTGCTAGTTGCAGGTGAAGATTGGAGATTGTTCCTTGTTGGAACATTGTTTATTGTTCGGATATCACCATATTATCTTGTTTATCTTAATGCATCTATATACTTGGTGAAGGGTGGAAGGCTCGGCCTTCTGCCTAGTGTTTTGTTCCACTCTTGCCACCCTAGTTTCCGTCATATCAGTGTTATGTTCCCGGATTTTGCGTTCCTTACGCAGTTGGGTTATAATGGGAACCCCTTGACAGTTCGCCTTGAATAAAACTCCTCTAGCAATGCCCAATCTTGGTTTTACCATTTTCCACCTAGCCACTTTTTCCCTTGGGTTTCTGGAGCCCAAGGGTCATCTTATTTAAACCCCCCCTGGGCTAGTGCTCCTCTGAGTGTTGGTCCGAACTAGGCAGCCTGCGGGGCCACCTCGGGGAAACTCGAGGGTTGGTTTTACTCATAGCTTGATCTATCTGAGTGTGCCCTGAGAACGAGATATGTGCCGCTCCTATCGGGATTTGTCCGCACATTCGGGCGGTGTTGCTGGACTTGTTTTACCATTGTCGAGGATGTCTTGTAACCGGCATGCCCAATCTGATCGGAATGTCTCGGGAGAAGGAATATCCTTCGTTGACCATGAGAGCTTGTGACGGGCTAAGTTGGGACTCCCCTGCAGGGATTTGAACATTCGAAAGTCGTGCCCGCGGTTATGGGCAGATGTGAATTTGTTAATGTCCGGTTGTAGATAACATGAAACTTAACTTAATTAAAATGAATCAACCGCGTGTGTAACCGTGATGGTCTCTTCTTGGCGGAGTCTGGGAAGTGAACACGGTGTTGGAGTAATGTTTGACGTAGGTTGTTCTAGGATCACTTCGTGATCATAGTTGTTCGACCGTACTTTTACCTTCTCTTCTCGCTCTCTTTTGCGAATAGGTTAGCCACCATATATGCTAGTCGTTTGCTGCAACTCCACATCATACCTTTACTTTACCTATAAGCTTAAATAGTCTTGATCGCGAGGGTGCGAGATTGCTGAGTCCCCCTGACTCACAGATTACTTCCAAACCAGATGCAGGGACCGATGCTACCATTCCAGACGATGCGCTTGAGCTCAAGTGGGAGTTCGATGAAGACTCTCGCCGTTACTATGTGTCTTTCCCAGATGATCAGTAGTGGTGCCCAGTTGGGGCGATCGGGGACTTTCTCGCATGTGGGGGTTGATCTTTATTTTCGTACCATAGTCGGACCATGAGTGTATTGGATGATTGTAATGTTATTCATGTATTTGTGTGACGTGGCGAGTGTAAGCCAACTATGTACCTTTTTCCCTTTTATCTATTTACATGGGTTGTTGTGAAGATTACCTTACTTGCGACATTACTTTCAATGCGGTTATGCCTCTAAGTCGTGCTTCGACATGTAGGAGATATAGCCGCATCGAGGGTGTTACAATATCATCAAGGATGGACCCTAGCTTCTTGAACGGCGTGAGGTCTTCATGTTGCATGCCTATGTGAGTTCGGACGTCAGCTCGCGATATAGGGCCATGGTGGAATATCCCCTTCTCATCGACAACTTCTTTCATGATGATCGTCGCAATGTCCCTTTGGATGCGAAAGAAGTCATCTCTAAGTTTATAATCCGCTTCTCCATGAGAGTCTAGCAACTTGTGGGTATCTTCATCATTTCTACTTGTCATGTGAAGCTTTTGGTGATCCGTGTTGAACCCAATCATGAGATCGAGGATGTAGAATCCATCCTTCTTGCTTGGTTTTGGGACATGGATGCAGTAGAAGTTAGTATTATGCGCGAAACCCATCTTCTTGTTCCTTTGTTTCCTAATCTGCATGTGGCTACCTCTAATGCTGAAGCCTTGGAGAGCATCATACAAAATATTCATTATGTGGGTGTAGTCCTTCTTCTCGTAGTCTCTGGAAGGGTCGAAATACACG
Source organism: Triticum aestivum (assembly GCF_018294505.1). Taxonomy (NCBI): domain Eukaryota; kingdom Viridiplantae; phylum Streptophyta; class Magnoliopsida; order Poales; family Poaceae; genus Triticum; species Triticum aestivum. The sequence goes on along the minus strand of NC_057803.1, from coordinate 386,626,938 downwards.
GCATGGGAGACTCGCGGGTGAAGAACGATAAGGATGGCGTGCCCGTTGCTACAGGGAGAAGATACCTCAAATTATTCTTCATATGCGCGAGAAGGAATGATTGAAATGTACGAAAGGGTTGTCCGGAACTGAATTACTTTGGATGATAAGGCAGGAGGACAATTTCCTAGTCCTTATTCTGTACCGTGAAGTTTTGGAGGTAGTCCCTAGTTGTTTCACACTGAAAGTCGCCGAGACTCAAGAAAGACTCGTGCATGTAGTACGGATCCGCCACACAGATTTGTGAGGCTTCTTCTCTCTTCATGACGGAGCTCATATGTAGCGAAAAAGGCGGACGATTGTAAAATCAAGCCGCCTTGTCAGAAACATCTCAAAGATATGGTCAAACCGCAACAAGAACACCTCCACGGGCCATGTGTCGACGTAGCACTTCCCCTCAGGCACACGAGCCGCGTTTGTCGGATATCCTGGATCCTTCGAGGCTAGTAGGCTTTTCTTAGTCGACATCATATGGTCGTGCATTCTCCTAAGATCCCCTGATGGTGCCTCCAGCAGTTTCGATGGTAGCATCGGCTCGCCCATGAGATGGAACAAGGCTGCACCTTTCACGGGTACACGCCCTTCATAAACCATCATCTAGCTGCTATGTGCTCTAGCTTGTTTGGAGGAAACTATCTTCCCCGATCTCTTCCTCTCCTTTTTCTTGGGCACACCTTCCAGACCCTTCCTTAACCCCTGGCCCAGTGTTCCCGGGCTAAGCACTGTACGGACCTCGGCTAGTTGAGCCTGTGTTCAGGCGGCATCTTTAGGCATGTCCTATGAGGATTTCATGAAGAGAGACTTTTTGCAATCCCTGCTATGACCTTCCTGCCGGGCAGATCATCCATATCTTCATTAGCATGCTGATAGCCCGATTCGTCATATGGTTGACTCATCATATCTATGTCACAGTCATACGCGTTTGTATTGAGGAAACCCATTGGGTCGACCTCCGTCTCTTCATCCATTATATGTTCTACAGGACCGATTACATCAGCCAGTACTATTGCACCCCCTTCATCATGTCGCCCGTCGCTCTCACCCGACACTACAAGAGCTGGTAATTGCGTAGGCGGGGTGGTGGTCTCCACACATGGTTGTTGACGTGTGGTTATTCGTGTGCTCTCGGCCAGCTCCAGATGAATAAGATTTTTCAGCCATAGCAGCACCCAACCCTTGCAGTTTCCAATCCGCGACGGGGTCTCGTCGTCCTCTCCCACATGATATACTGGAGGAGGAAAATGCTCGTGCCCTGATTTCACACTGGACAAGCTAACCCTGAAGTGCCCAGCGGGGATCGACTGGTTGTGAAACGTGGGTTGCAAGGGGTTAATTATAATCCATCCCCTTTCCCACGTCCACCTTCTGGCCTTTGATCAAGTAGAGTATGGTGCACGGGGTTTCTTCGGCCCGCAAACACATATGTATGTGGCGTAAAACATCCGAAAGGCAACAAAAATGGAATATTCTATGTTGGTGCGACATGTAATTACCATGATGGCGTCGAGCTCAGCCAAACACAAAGGCCCACCTAGCATGCCAGAGACTAAGGACGGGCTGCTATGAGCGGGAGTGACTTCGAGAGGAGGCCTGGTTGTGTGAGCAAGTGATGGTGCGGTGGTGTTGTTGTTCACAGAGTTGCTCCTGATGAAACTGGGCAACGGGAAATCATGTACCGTCTTGTGTGGATTTTCCTTCGTCCAGTTGATGATAACTGGAACCAAGTTAGTAGCAAAATCATTTCTGCAGGCAGTTACAGCTGCATTGACTGCTTGCAGTAGCAACTCATTTTTCTCCTCGGTTATTTTTTTCGCATCCTCAAATGTTTTTTTCTCGACCGCAAGCTTCACCTTCTCGTCGATGTCCGCCTGACTAAACTTCTTTTTCTGCTTCTTGGCCTCCGGGCCCTCATTGTAAAACACCTTTCGTGCGGCGTTGTCTCCAGCGCCATGCACACGACCATATTGCGGCCGCTGGCCCAAAGGGAGTCCCTTAAGTTCGTTCAAGGCCCGGTTGAGAGGGGTGTCCCACTTGGGCCTCATTGAAGAAGTAGGGATTTCGGCTGGAAGCTGGTGTTGCTTCTCCTGCAGAAGGAGCGTCAACCGTTTAGAAATTTGTAGTTGACTAGATCTGGAGCTAAATGTAAGGTGGTAAAAGAATAATTACCAGTAGTCTAATCAATTTCCTTGTGACCTGGTCCATGTAAAAAACCTTCTTTTCCTTGTCCCACTTGTAGCGGCCCCTAATGAAGTCATGCTCCAAGGGGTTGGTGAACTTCGCGAAGGGTTCTAGGAGACCCGCGGCTTCACGTTCCGCGTCCTCCTTATCCCATATGGGCCTTGTACCGAGGTAGCCACGGCTTCCGAGGCGATGCTTCCCCGTGTTCCTTTGCTGAAGGCTCTTGAATTCGCAGCCTTAGACTTGGCTGCCTCGGTAGCGCAAGTGTCCTTGAACTTTTCGAACTCCTCTACCATAAGTGTCAGATTTTCCTCCAGAATCTTGGACAGGGGTTCCTCAGCCTCAATAGATCATTTCACCCTCCCTTTCAAGGAGGCCAAATGATTGCTGAACATGCCCATGGCGTGATTGTTAATCTTTTTCATCTTCGGATCATCCCATGGTTGTTCTATGTTATCATCCCGGTCGGGGAACTTGAATCACTTGTGCAACTTCGTCAGCAGCAACTGCGTCAAATGTTCTTTACTCCTTAAGTCATCGTCATTGATGCGCGCGCATTCCCGTAGGATGCATCCTACTTGGTTCCCATAGGACTTGCGAGGTTCTTCCGACTCTAATGCCTCAAACTTGGTAGGTGCCATCTTTGTGATCACTGATACGTCTCCAACGTATCTATAATTTTTGATTGCTCCGTGCTATATTATCTACTGTTTTGGACTATATCGGCTTTATTTTCCACTTTTATATTATTTTTGGGACTAACCTATTAACTGGAGGCACAGCCCAGAATTGTTGTTTTTTGCCTATTTCAGTGTTTCAGAGAAACAGAATATCAAACGGAGTCCAAACGGAATAAAATCTTCGGGAATGTGATTTTCTCACCGAACATGATCCAGGAAACTTGGACCCTACTGCAAGGGATCAAAGAGAAGGTCACGAGGGTGGGGGGCTCCCCCCCTAGGGTGCGCCCCCTGCCTCGTGGGCCCCTTGGTGCTCCACGGATGTACTCCTTCCTCCTATATATACCTACGTACCCCAAACGATCAGAACAGGAGCGAAAAACCTAATTCCACCACCGCAACTTTCTGTATCCACGAGATCCCATCTTGGGGCCTGTTTCGGAGCTCCACCGGAAGAGGGCCATCATCACGGAGGGCTTCTACATCATCCTAGCCCCTCCGATGAAGTGTGAGTAGTTTACCTCAGACCTTCGGGTCCATAGTTAGTAGCTAGATGGCTTCTTCTCTCTCTTTGAGTCTCAATACAAAGTTCTCCCACTCTCTTGTGGAGATCTATTCGATGTAATCTTCTTTTTGTGGTGTGTTTGTTGAGATCGATAAATTGTGGGTTTATGATCAAGTCTTCCTATGAATAATATTTGAATCTTCTCTGAATTCTTTTATGTATGATTGGTTATCTTTGCAAGTCTCTTCAAATTATCCATTTGGTTTGGCCAACTAGATTGGTAGTTCTTGCCATGGGAGAAGTGCTTAGCTTTGGGTTCGATCTTGCGTTGTCCTTTCCAGTGACAGAAGGGGAAGCAAGGCACGTATTGCATCATTTCCATCGAGGATAACAAGATGGGGCTTATTTCATATTGCATGAATTTATCTCTCCACATGATGTCATCTTGCTTAAGGCGTTACTCTGTTTTTAACTTAATACTCTAGATGCATGCTGCATAGCGGTCGATGAGTGGAGTAATAGTAGTAGATGCAGAATCGTTTCGGTCTACTTGTCACGGACGTGATGCCTATATACATGATCATGCCTAGATATTATCATAATTATGCTCAATTCTGTCAATTGCTCAACAGTAATTTGTTCACCCACCGTAGAATACTTATGCTCTTGAGAGAAGCCACTAGTGAAACCTATGGCCCCTGGGTCTATTCTCATCATATCAATCTCCATTACTTCAATATTGTTTTGCTTTTTACTTTGCCTTTACTTTTTACTTTGCATATTTATATCAAAAATACCAAAAAAATTATATCTATCAGATCTCACTCTCGTAAGTGACCGTGAAGGGATTGACAACCCCTAATCGCGTTGGTTGCGAGTAGCTATCGTTTTGTGCAGGTACGAGGGACTTGAGCGTGGACTCCTACTGGATTGATACCTTGGTTCTCAAAAACTGAGGGAAATACTTACGCTACTCTTCTCTATCATCCCTTCCTCTTCGGGGAAAACCAACGCAAGTTCAAGACGTAACAATCACTAGTCGTCCAATCCCTAGTTTGTTAGGTTCTTGTATCCTCTTCTTCTTCTGCTTCTTCTTTTCGGTAGCGGCATCGGTACCTTCCCCGCCGGTATATTCCTCACCGGTACCTTCCCCGCCATTCTCGGCGCCGCCATCGGTGACGGTGCCGTCGGTGTCGATGTCGGCGTCAGTACCATCATTGAGGCTGACATGCAAACCTTGACTTTGCATTTTCTTAGCAGTCAAATAGTCAATGTACTCTTGTTCACCCTCATAATCCATCTTGTCTGCATCTTGGTCAGAAGGCCCAGTTTCTTCATTGTTCGACATGTTTCCTATGATTAAGTCTCCTCGTTTAATTCTAAAACTATGAAAAAAATGAGAAATTACATAAAATAGAAATCTATGTTTTCCGGAATGTCGTTTCCGAGCACTCGATATGCCTACTATCTAGCAAAAATCATGCCAAAATTCACGGGGAAATTTCGGCATGACCTTTGCTAAAAAAGGAACATATCGAGCACCTGAAATTCACCGGAACGTAAATGAATCAACATTCTGGCATAACATAGGCCACTCGGATCATTTAGCCTGCACATAATCATCATGTCCAAATGACATGTCCAAATTTCGACATATATAACCTAATTAACCATCTGCCCTAACTAAAGCCTAACTAAATTAACCAAAAAACCTAAATAAAACCATACAGAGGGTGCAGGCCCAACGACGACCATGGTTGGGAGGGGTCGGGGTCGGGGTCGAGCGTCAGGGACGAAGCCGGGGTCGCGGTCGGGTCTTGGGCCGTGGGCGAGTGCCGGGGTCGGTCGGGCTCGGGGTCGGGGGCCGGAGCCGCCGCCGGGGTTGGTTGGCATTGGGGTCGAGGGCGAGCGCAGAGGCGCGACAAGGGCTCCGGCGGCGCGACAGGGGAAGGGGGAGTGGGGGGATTTGGGGGAAAAGAGGCAGGATGAAGAGAGGAGTGGGGATTTTGGGGGTTAAGTGGGCATAGTAGTAGCGCATTTAGGAAAAACGCGCTATAGCTACTCGAGGTTCCTTTTGCGGATAACATACGGTTCCTTAGCGTTGACATTTTCATTTTTGAGTCAGCTTCTTTCCCTTCTTGTTCATTGAAGAATAATTGAGCCCCTCATTGTTACTTTGCCTTTTCCATGGAGTACGATTTTTCTTAGGTAATGTAGTATTGATTCTTCTTTTGACGTATACTTCATCATCATCGTCATCTTCCCTCATTGGGTTGTCATACTGATCGTAGTCTTCCTCGTTGGCGACTCCATCCATTCCACTGATGTTCCTTTTGCCTCTTCTCATGACAACACGGCTGGGATTGCGCGGGTCGGTTATGAAGAAGCATTGTGTCACATGCTTAGCATGTACCCATGGCTCATTTTTTGCGATAGCGTTCACGGTAGCTCTCTTGGCGTCGAGTATAGTCATGGTAGTGAAATTCCAGTTTTCTCTTTTGACATTCTTAACCCATCTGACACGGAACATCGTCGTGTTGTGCAAGCTCCCAGATCTCCTCGACCCTTCTGTAAAATCTTTCAGTTGCGCCATTGTCGCTGCCGGTCATGCATTCCATCGTCACCCCTGAGTTCTGATCATCACTGAACATATCTTTGGCCTTCGTGTAGAACGTGTATCCATTGATATCATATGCTTGATAGGTTAGGAGGTTGGGCGAGGGGCCATGTGCTAAGGCGTATATGAGCAATCTGTCCTTACAGCCCTCCTCCAGGGGATTAGCAATAATATGCTCTTTGAACCAATCCAGGAAAGTGGAGTTGTGCTCTCTAGTAACTTCGGCATCCGTCCTACATTCCCCCCGGTCACGATACTTATTTGCGATAATTTCTTTGTGCAGTGCCACGAAGGGATCTACCTCGTCTAGGTGTTGTAGCACTACCAAGTTTGCCATGTCAAACTCACTGCGTCGATCTGAGTATGCCACGTGCAGTTCCCTGTGACCGTTGGAGTGACCTTCTCCTTTGAGCCTCCCCTCGTGCTTGTTAACGGGCAAACCAACACTAACATCATGCGGCTGGTCTGCGCCATATAGAAAATTCTCGCATAAAGAGATGCACTCTTGTGTCAGATAGCCCTGGACGATGCTTCCATTCGGACGGGACATGTTACGAACGAATCCTTTGATGATCTCATTCATCCTCTCAAACGGCATCATGTTGTGCAGAAATGACGGCCCCAAGTCTATTATGTCGTCCACAATATGGACACACAGATGCACCATCACGTCAAAGAACGCGGGCGGGAAGTACATCTCAAGCTCATTCAGTATCACAACGATCTCTTCCTCTAGCATTCTGAGCTGCTTCACACTGATAGACTTTTGAGAGATGATGTCGAAAAAGTTGCAGAGACCAATAAGAGTCTCGCGGACGTGCTTCTCCATTATCCCTCTAAGGGCAATAGGTAGTATCTGCGTCATCATCACATGACAGTCATGGGACTTCATCCCGCTGAACCTTTTCTTGTCCGTGTCTAGATATTTGTTTATCTTGCCATAGTAACCGGAACTAACTTTGACTCTGGTAAGGCATTTAAAGAATTGATCGATCTCAGCCTTACTTAAGGTGACACAAGAAGGTGGGCAATAATCCTCTTCCTTTATTTTCTTTCCCTACTTCTCCCGCACCTCTGTCTCCGTCCCTGTCTCGTCTGACTGTTTACGGGGCGGCATGTGCAGATCTTCGCTGATTTTCAAATCTTGCAAGTCTTTTCTTGCCTTCGGCCCATCCTTGGTCTAATCTGGCATGTTCATCAGTGTCGCAAGCATACTCTCTAGGACATTCTTACAGATGTGCATTTGATCAAGGCAATGAGGTGTATCGAGTTTGTGCCAGTACTCCAAGTCCCAGAATACAGACCTCATCTTCCATACTTTCAGCAACGGCTCTGGTGCCTTTTTCATCGTCTTTCCCGGCGCGGGGCACTCCTTCCAGTTTTTCAATAGCTCATCGATTTCGGCACCGCTCTGCTTACGTGGAGGTCCTCGATGCTCAGCGTGACCATTGATAGATCTCCATGGTTTCTCCACGGGTCGTCCTCTTCGAGCCATCTTCGATGCCCCATGTACACGATTTTCCCAGACCCGCCATCTTTCCTTGACGTTAGCTGCTGAGACGTCATATCATCCATGCACCGCGTGCATCCGCAATATCCATGGCACACCTGTCCTGCGACATATCCGTAACCGAGATAATCGTGCACCATTGTGATCAGCACGGCTCTCATGTAGAAATACTCGCCTTTGCTGGCGTCCCATGTCTTGGCCGGTGTTTTCCATAAAGTGTCTAACTCCTCTTGAAGTAACCCCAGATACAAATTAATATTATTTCTTGGTTGTTTCGGCCCTTGAATAAGCATGCTCATGTGAATATACTTCGATTTCATGCACAACTAGGAGGGAGGTTTGTACATCCATACAAACATGGGTCATGTGCTATGGTTGGTGATCTGGTTGCCAAACGGATTCATGCCATCGGTACACGCGTCGAGCACGATGTTCCTTGCATCACATTCAAAATACCGATAGAAGCTATTCAACGCTCTCCAATGGCTTCCATCCTTGACGTATTTCAGCTTCAGATCATCTCCATCGTCAGGCTTCTTCCTCTCCGCGTGCCAGCGCATTAGCTTTGCTTCCTTGGGATCTACGAAATGCCGCTGGAGATGGGGAGTGATCGGTATGTACCATACAACTTTCTGGGGACATTTCTTCCCGGCCTTCTTGTATCGAGAAGCATTGCACACAGGACAGCTTGTTTTTCTGCGTGCTCCTTCTGATAAATTATGCAATCGTTGATGCATGCATGGTATCTAACTTGCGGCAGATCAAGAGGGCACATGATCTTCTTGTCCTCATCAACACTACTAGGACATATATTCCCTGTGGTAAGAACATCCTTTAGGTACTTGAGATGCTCATCGAGGCTAGTGTCGGTCCATTTGTTTATAGCCTTCGTCTTCATGAGTTGGAGCGTGAAACTCAAGCGGATCACCTCAGGATTGCAACCATCATACAATGGAGTGTTCGAGACTACCACCAGTTGCTCCAGCTTAGCCTCCTCTAGAAGCAGCTCTCTCAGTACTCGTGTCCTTGCGAAGCAGTGCTTGAACATGAGGGTCCCACACGATTGAACTTAGTACTAATGAACTCTGCTGCAGGGAGTCCACATTCTCTCTGCAGACATGGCCAGCCCCTTCTCCTCCGCCATGTCCGGCCCCTTCTCTGCCGCCATGTCCGGCCTCTTCCCTGCCGCCATTATCGATCATCTCTTCGTCTTGCCCAGTGTCGTCATTGGCTGCCCCGTCGGCGTCCTCAACATCATCATCCTCATCTTCAATTATCCACCGAGTATAGCCATCCATGAAACCAGTCATGAGTAGGTGCGCTTCGACATGACCTTCGTCATAGGGGTCGAGCCAAAATATTCCTTTGCATCTTCGACACGGACATAAAACCTTTGCCAGGTTATTTTCTTTCATGTCGTGCACCGCCGACCGCAACCACCTATCCACCATCGTTCCACTAACCATCATGAACACTTGCACGGTAGTAATAAACAAATTGAATATAAAAATGCATGCATGCATCAAAGTCATACAAAAAGTCAGCATGACCTTCCCTAAAAATAGGACATATATAGATCTAGAGTTTGCTCGAAATTCACAAAAATGGAAATAAATCGACATTTCGGCAAAACATAGGCAACTCAAAAGCACAATTTGGCGTCAACTCATGCCACACACACAATTTCCATCATATTTCCCAATTATATTATCACACACACACATACACATATTTCCATTTTGCACAAGCATGAAATTCTAATCACCTCTAGCTACGAGATCGAGCACACGGTGTGAATGATGATGTAGGGAGATCAAAGTGCATAAAGCTCTTCTTGACAAAGAAAGATCTAGTTAGGGGGCAAATAGGTCACCTAACTAAATGCTACATCTACCTAGCTAGCTAATTTGGGAGGAGACAACTTCACCTAGTGGAGGGGGAAGGAAAAAAAAGAAAGGAGATGCATTAATGGAGGTGGTGTAGTTAGCTAGGAGTAATGAAGAGAGAGAAAGGTAGGTAGAAGAGGGAGAGTAATGGCGGGAGAAGTATTGAGGAAGAAGAAGAGTGAGAGAGGGAGGATGTGGGAGGTATGGGAAAGGGAGGAGATGAGATGGGGAGGGGGAGGTGGAAAAAGGTGGTGGGTGCTGCGTCTTAGCAGCAGCGCAGGAGCAAAAACGTGCTACTGCTATGATCGTAGCAGCAGCGCGCTTTCTTATCACGCGCTAGTTCTAAACGGGCCAACCGTGTGGACAATTTCAAAATTAGCAACAACAACGTGACTAAAAAGCACGCTACTACTATGGCATTAGCAGTAGCGCACTTCTTGACGCTGCGCTGCTAGTAAAGTTAGGTCGTTGTGTATTGTCGGTGGATTTTTGTAGTAGCGGGGTCGAACATCACGCGCTACTACTAAATTTATATCAGTAGCGCGATTTCCCTTACCGCGCTACTACTAATTAGCAGCAACGCCTCTTTTTGTGCCACGCTGCTGCTAAGATTCTGTGTATAAGGTTTTCCCTAGTAGTGAAAATAAGATCGCCGATCCTGGATGTGCATTTGCATCCACAATTCGGTCTAACCTGGAACCTTATAGCTGACTTTGGCATACTGGGATCAACTATCTTAGCAGTCGTTACCCATGGTACCACTGATGTGCAACATGGTCACACAATCTACCACGATCGGACCATCACTATCTACCCAGGTATTCCATTTTTTAACCCTCTTGCCTTCACTTTCATTGTTGTACTAGTACTCTACATACGTACTAGTAGGAGTACTTCTTACCTTGGAGGACGCATATAGCTAGCTAGGCCCTTGAAGACATGAACCCACTAGCTTCCACCATTTTTGTTATTCCATGTCTTACTATCTCATCCATGTAGCCAACAGTGGCTATATATAATAAGCCAGTTATTTTACTTCCTCTATACCAGAGTAGTACTATTTTCTGCACAGTATTACTGAACGCCATATTTGAGCACAACATTATTATGCATGGACCTTGACTATGTACGTTACCATGTGTCCATATCTGAGATGCCGCGTGTACCAGATGAACGGCCCCGAGTTCGACCCCTGTGATGCTACGTGGGTGCCAAGGAACACTCTTGGAGAGTACTCGCTTTTCATTGGGGACAACTACCCCCTTGTGAAGCGTATGCCACCTTCCGTGCACGAATGGAAGGCCTGCCGTTCATGAAGCATGGTTGTGTCTTCAGTGCGCAACGCTGGATGAACGACATGCTGGGACACGCTATCCCTGATTTATGCCGCTTCAGCTTGGATGAGTCTCCATCGTCTGGAACTGGACTAGAAAGCTGCGACAATGATTCCCATTGCCCACTGCTATGGATAGTGCCATCCATGAAGAACACCTGGGACTGGACCGTGGAGGAGGACATGTAGCCCATCTATAACATGTAAGTGGAGTACGGTAAATTGTGAACGGTAGCGCTGTGAATACATGTAGACTAGTCGTGCACAAATTTATCACATGAATTGGAGATGAACTTGTGTGGCATACTGGCATTTGTCCTTTAGAATTTATTACTAGTAAATGTGTTATGTGTATGTGCAACTTGTGTGGTTGTTGCATGGGCTCCAACATGCTCTTTGAGAAAAAAAAGGTGGCACATCTTTGGATATACGTGACGTGGCGGCATCATACAGTAGCATCATTCGATATAGTTGTAGTACGCTCCTACTAGGATGACAACTCCTATAAAACCTTGAGCTCGACTCTTTGCCTCTTCGGGAGGTTCAACAGTTCGTACTCGTGTGAACCTTGCACTTGGCTCTTCGCCTCTTCGGAAGCTCCAACAATGATGATACTACAGTACACATTATGCTTCTGGCAATCTGACACCGATTGAACTGCTGCACGTCCACCGCAAGGGCGAGGGCGAGGGAGAGGGAGAGGGCGCTGTAGTCAAAACCCTCTCCTCGTCCTGCTAACCACCGCGCGCGTGGGCGAGGGACAGGCGTAGTAAGCAAGCTTCTCCTAGTTCTGTGAGTTGATGGGACACATCAAAGCAGTATTGGTACTAGTCCATACTGCGTCCTTTCCGGTTAATATGGCTTAATTTGAAACGAGAAAAATACACTGGCGGTCGACGTATGTAACAATACACTCTTTACAGTCACTATATATAGTTTTGCGGTGATTATATGATCACTAGCTCATCGTAGAGCACCGTATTGCACCCTACTGACCGACCACATAGTCGACGTGGCACTTTCTTGACAAGTTAAATTGTCACCTGGTTTCTAGGTCCCACCTGTCAATTGGCAGAGCAAAGAAATCACCTAAAAAACAAAGAGTGTAGTACATCTACACTTCCAATGCATTTAGCCTTTAATCTAAATCTATATTGATTGACTAATGCACCAACCTGTGCTCTAGGTATAGGCTACAGGTCTATCCTTAATTAAAGCATGCAACGACCTTCATTTAATCTTCTTCTCTCAATGGTCGCATGCACACATAAGTCTGCTACTTTTGGGCGTTAATTATGCCCTGGTCAAGGTGTAAATCTCTAAATGTACAGTCTTTCACGGACGTAGGGAGTAGGTTGAGCACTTGAGCGTGAGCGTGTGTGTTGTGTTGTGTGTTGTGTGCCACATGGGTGTGTGAGTGTTGCGTGCGTCCATGTGTACGTGTGAGTGTTGCATGTTGCATGCATGCATGGGGCTTACTCCGTCCCATTGACATGTTCATATTTCAAGCTTCCTCTGTTCCCTCCATATGGTGATACTCCCTCTGTTCCCAAATACAGAGTAAAATCCTCCCTCTGTTCCCAAATACGGAGTATTCCATATTTGTCTTTCTAGAGATTTCAACAAGTGACTACGTACGGAGAAAAATGAGTGAAGTGAGCGTAGAGGCATAGGGATAATGTAGAAAGGAAGTCTTCGCGATCCATTATTCCCCATCTCGGTCAGAGAGAACTATTCAACTAGTCTTTGAAGTGAAGTGACAATACACGCTGTAGTAGATGGTACACTTAATTAATAAGTTGAACCAGCGTGTTGTTGTTACTAAATCAGCCTTACCCAGTACTGCCATCATGTTTGCCTGTAGAGCACGCTTCTGTCCTCCATTAACTGACATATGGGCCCTCTTGTGGTAGACCCACATGTCATCGGTGTAACTTTACACTCCGAAGGATGGTATATCCTGGTAATAGTAGTAGAATTGAGATTTAATGCACTTTCTTCCCCGTCTTCCACTCTTCTTCCTCCTCTCTTCTTCTTCCTCCTCTCTTCCCCATCGTCAGCCGCACACCATTTCCCCCCGCTCACTGCTCGCCCGCCCGCGCTATCTTCCTTGGTAGCTCGCACGTACCATGTCCCCCCGCTCACTGCTCGACCACGCGAGGAGAAGCTTCTTCGCTCGCCCGCCCGAGCCCAGTTCCTCGCTGGCTCGCAGGCACCGAAAACCCCAATGGCAGAACCGACTGACACACAGAGCCGCGATTGGAATTCCCTCCCCGATGTTCTCTTGGAGCAGATTTGTAATCGTATGGACCTACTCAGCACCGTCCGTCTAGCTACATGCTCGGTGTTTTTGTACCGTCTACTCGTCTGCAACAGGCCGGCTCTTTTGAAGACACCCTGCTTGCTGATGCCCAATCCTCGCAGGTGGCCTAGACACCGTCTTGATGATCCTAAGGAGGTTTCCGTGGTGCCCCTCTACATGCTACCACTAACCATGCACTTGTCCTTCATGCGCGGCAACTACTGGGCGTGCATGAAGGCCAACTGGATCGTCCTCATCCACCAATCCGGTAGTCCGTGGCGTCTCGTGGATATCTACGCCCAGCGAGAGATCACCCTTCCATCTTGGGATACCGCCGCCATCGAGCCTCGCGGCCCGCCGGACACTCCTGGCTACTATGCACGAGACATGTCGAGCTTTCGGCTTGACCTCTGTTTGCTAAAGGTTGTAATCTGCGAAGTGCCCACACCATCAGAAGACTACATGGATTACAAGCTCATTGCCGTGTTCAACATGGGATTAGTCTATCTGGAATCCGGTCGCCATACATGGTTATGGCTCATCGTCGATCCTCTTTACCCAACACTTCTGTCTGATGCTATAGTGAACGATGGCATCGTTTATGCGGTCGACGGACAGATTGGCTGCCTATACTGGTGGAATCTATCATCGTGTAATTTTTCTATCTCATCTCATCTTTACCTTAAGAATACGACTGCCTGTTCATTGTTACAAATTTAGAATATATAGTATGTCTATAACCACATCATAGCTATATGTTCCTCTCATTTCCTAGATTCTTATGACCACGCATGTTATTGCTTAGAGTTGATATGATAACTGTAGTAAGTGGTATGGTAGAATGTGAGTAGGCCCTGTTATATCTTTTTTCCTCTCATTGTTACATGATGTTTGAACCATGATATATTGCTAGAATATGAAAGCCATTGGCTTATTTTTCAACTTGGTGTATGATTATGACCACGGTATTGCAATTCTCTGTCTATGATATGTGTCACTGCTATAATAATCTTAATTCCACACATACTGTGAACATGATTGTTTATTTTTGTCCTTTTGGTCTCCAAGTTGAATTGTTGCAGCAGACGCAAATGCGCTGGCCTTCATGATTCCACGACCTGGAATCATACCAGCCGATGGGTGGTGGTTTATCGCTCGTTCAGCTGACGGTGGTCATTTGATGCTCATTTGCATGTACCAAATTGACCAAACCATTTCATTAAACCACATGCAGTACAATGCCTTGGGCATTCATGACATTGATGGCTATGGCTGCTTCATGTTTGAGAAAGATCCCAGCTCCGTTGGGCCAGGCGTATTCAACTGGAGGCGGGTTTACAGCCTCGGCAACCACTCCATGTTCCTCGGGATCAATGATCCGATCGTCCAACCAATCATCGATCATATCACCGGACATGATTACCATGCTATGCAACTTCCATTCTCCAGGGGGACTGTGTTTACACATCATACCATGGGTTTCATGAATCATCGTATCCAGAGATTCATCGACACAACTTGTTGCCAGATAATCTTCAGTGTGTGAAAGGCATGAACCTTCCAAGCGATGGATGGCTTTTGCAAACCCGACATGCGGCGATGTGGTTCATGCCAACCGCAAATATGCACAACTTGATTCGTACTGATATATAGACTGAGCCATGTATTCTGCTGCTGTAGCACGACCCTCGTTTGTTGGATATTATGTATTGTTGTTAGTTTGAACCACTCCTATGGTTTGAAAGATAGATACCTTTCCAGGATCAAGTGCATCCTAACTCACCTGGGCAGGATGTACTGATAATGATGATGGAGATGCTGTGCAAGATACAGTTGGAGTGCGACATGCACGCGATGTGGCACAACACCGGCAATACCCTGTCGGTGATGGTCAACGGCCGGCAGACGGGCAACAAAAAGGATTTGGTGCTGCACACCAACAAGAACTTCAACCAGCAGAGGACAAACTGGGTGATGCATTAGTACCACCTTGGGGCCCTGGAGCAAGAGAAGGAGCGGGAGCTGGTCCTCTGCAAGATTTTCTACCAGACGAACACTAGGGCCAGGACTAAAAAGATTATTAGTTAGCTTGTTATTGGTACTTGTACTACCTTGTCGTCCGCAAGTTGGTATTGTTGTTAATAATCTTTTGGTATAAACTGGGCATTTGCTTCCAACCATCATGCCGAGGGTCGACGTGGATATAATGCTGAATCATTTATTTCGAAACGAATTTTAAGGCACCTAATTTTTATTTGATGGGTAGTATAAGCACCTGCCATTCGAATTCCCAGTTCTCCAATTTTTTTGAAACAAGTGCATGCTCTTATTATCACAATGAAAAAACAATATCCTTGTTGCATCCCAGTTATCAGTCTGTACTTGCAGAATTCTCCTGTCTATTGAGCACGTATATTATTTTTTCAGGTCGAGCAAGTTTCAACTGGGCTGTAGACTGCCCAGGCTTGGTTTTGTTTTTAACAGGCCCAACCCATGACGACAACAAGGCACAAAGATCCAGCAGGTATCTACTGGCCTCTGGCCCGCCAACGTTAGTTATATTTTGTCTTACAACATCCGTAGGCACTTTTTTTACGGAATCAAACACACAGCCCAGTTCTATTTTCCTCTTGAGACGCATGTCATACATCCACTTTCTAATCTCTACCTATGGTTTTACTAGTTCATATACACGTATCATTATATTGAAAATACATAAAATTCACTTTTCATATTTACGTCCTTATTTTTGTTGTTGTTTTCCCCCCCAGCGCTGATTTTTTTACCACTGGTTTTCCCTTAAACCAACTCAATTGTCCCATGTCTTATTTGCTTACAAAAACAAAACGATTTTTTTGGCAAATCAATAAGTTCTTAAAAATATGTTATCATTTCGGGATTACAAAAGTTTGGACTCCACCAAAATATGCAAAATAAGGTTGAACTTTCTGACCGTGGTCCTAAGCAGAAAATGGGCTGTAATAAATTACTTAAGAATTAGCAAATGGGCTGCAAATTATTAAAAAATAGCAAATGGGCTCTATGTTGTCTGCCACAGATTTGGAGGCTGACTTGTGGGCATACTAAGTTCATGCGTACACAAGGTTTATCAAAAAAGAAACTTAGTCAAGAATCGACTCTACCAGCGTCAGACCGTTAGATGTCAATCTAACGGCAATCATGCTTCTTCAGTCTCTGATCTTCCTGCCCCAGCCGCCCAAACCAGCACCGTAGGAACCGCCTGCTCCCGCCTCCCATGGCCGGCTATGCTGCCGGGCAGGCCTCACGGCCCCATCATATACTCGCATCCTTGGCCTATCTATCCCTCTACTTACCTACACCTCCTGTTATTTTCCAGCGAACCAGTCAACCCTCATACTCTCCATCGCATGGGCAGCCACTGCTATGTCTTCCCCGGCTCCAGATGGTTCCCTTCATAGGCCTTGCCATTGTTCACCGCCCTGGTGCTCTTGTCGCGGCGTGGTCAACATGGTCATCAAACAAAATCCATTAGAAGTGGATTGTACATGGAGAGGCTGACAGCTGGGTCCGCGGCCGCACACAAGGAAATGCCTCCTTATTACGCGCAAAATAATGATTCCTCCATCTGACATCTGGGACCAGCCGGAAGGGCCTATGTATTTCGCAAAAAAAACGTTCCCTCCGCTGATAGGTCGGACCCACCAACTATATCTTCGCACGCAAGGAAGTGCCTCCTTATTGCGCACAAGAAAATGAAATACCCCCTGCCAACTGGGACCCACCATAGTGGGAGGCTGACTTGTGGGCCTACTAAGTTGACGGGGACGGAGGGCTTTGTCAAATTAGTCAATATGGACGATTCTAGCTCCAGTGACCGTACGATGTCCATCCAACGGCCTTAGTGCTTCTTCAACCTCTGGTCTTCTTGCTCCAGCCGCCCAAAGCAGTGTCGATCGTGTCGCCTGCTCCTGCCTCCCATGGACGGTTGTGCTGCCTTGGATGCCTCATCGCCCCCATACTACTCCCATCGCTGGCCAGGCCATCCCTCCACTCACCCACACCCCTGTTATTCAACGGCGACGGTAGCTTCACACCGCAGCCGAACAAGTGAACCCTCGTACTCCTCTCTGCTTGGGCATCCACTGCCGCGTTTAACCCAGCTCCGCGTCGTCCCCTTCCTAGTCCTCGCCGTCGTCCACCGCCTTGGTTCTCTCGGTGTGGCGTGGTCAATGTGGTCAACGACCGACTTCCATCGGAAGAGTACTGTACATGGAGAGGCTGACAGCTGGGTCCACAACCACAGCCCAGTTTTTTGTGATTTTCCAAGTAAGTCACTTTGTCAGGCCTGTTGGGCTGCAAATCTTTCAAGACGAGGAGAGCTTCATTCAGCTGGCCGAGAAAATGGCATATCAGTAATGAGAAATAGGCTCTACATTTTTAAAACACATCAAACCGGCAATTAGTTTCAAATTTCTTTTTTTTTCATTTCGAGATTTTAAATTGCATTGATTTTTATGCACGGACAATTTGTTGGATTTTATATTGATATACATTTACTCTTAAAATCAGTTTGAATGTGACTTGAAATTTCGGGATTAAAAACAGTTCGGACCGCACTGAAATATGCAAAATTTCGTATAATTTTTTAACCGTGGCCAAAGTATGGGCTGTAATGCTAACAGAAAGAATACGGGATCCAAAAAAACCTTAACAATTAGCAAATGGGTTGTAAATTACTAGAAATAATGGCAGATGGGCTGTATGATGTTTTCCACAGATTTGAGGCTTTCCTAAAAAAAGGTTGACGCACAATCAGTGACTGTTGGATGTCCATCCAATGACCGTCGTGCTTGTTCAATCTCTGCTCTTCCTACTCGAGCCGCTCAAACAAGTGCTGGCGGGATTGCCTGCTTCCTCCTCCCTGCGGCCGGCTGTGCTACCGCGTAGGCCTCACCGGCCCACCGTACTCCCATCGCTGGCCTAGCCATCCCTCTACTCAACCACACCTACTGTTATTCTCCGGCGACGGCAAATGAACTAGTAAACCCTCATACAGTCATACTCCCCTCCGCGTGGGAAACAACTGCCGAGTCTTCCCTGCCTCCATGTTGTTCCCTTCCTAGGCCTCGCCATCATCCACCGCCCTGGTGCTTTCGGTGCGGCCTGGTCAACGTGGTCAATGACTGACATGCATTTGAAGTGGACTATACGTGGAGAAGCAGACAGCTGGGTCCACGGCTGCACGCAAGGAAATGCCTCCTTATTACGCGCAAAATAATGATTCCTCCACCTGACATCTGGGACCCACCGAAAGGGCCTTTGTATGTAGCGACCAGACCTCAAATAGTCTGATCTCTGTGCTCCGATGTCATCCCTGGATTAGTAATGGTGACACCACACAGTACTCGGAGGATTTATAACAGAGTAGCAATCACACACTTATTACATCGAGTGTCTCAAAAGAGAACTTATTACAATAAGTATGGCTTAAGGCCATCTAATAACGATAACAACGGAAGGCTTGGAAGATAAGTGAGTCCATCAACTCCAACGGCATCACTGAGTATAGGACCACAACCTAAAAAACTCCTTAATCGTCGTCTGAAAAGTCTGCAACATTAACGTTGCAGCCCCACATGGAATATGCTGGCAAGGTAACACATAGAGAGTAATGGAATGAAATAGCTATACTATATGCATATTTGGCTGGTGGAAAGCTCTATGGTTACAGTTTTGCGTAAAGCCAATTTTTCCCTACTTCAAAGGAATAAAATTTAATTACTATCATGGTGCTTGTTAAACATTGAGAATGGTTGACAGCATTCTCAATCCCAATTAAGCATCATCATTAAACATAACCCAACAAAATTAATTTAGAGTAACATGTTGAGATTCACATGAAAATCCAAGTACTAGATACTCAAGATGTCCATAACCAGGGACACGGCTAACCATGATTAGTTTATTACACTCTGCAGAGGTTTGCGCACTTTTCCCCACAAGACTCGATCGCCTCCGTTTGGTTTCTCGCACTACATGGTGTTTGAGAAGACGGATGACCGAGACATAGTCTTTCAGAAGCGCTAGCACCTTACGATCGGGTAGACCGTACCACCTACATCCCCTACATCTGCTAGTCTACCACTGTAAGAGTTCGCACGACTTAGTCAACTATGCTAGAGCCCATAATAGCTTGTGGCTGCACACGGAAGTTTCTAGTATGAATAGTCTCATGATCCCTTTGAGCCTGGGTGGCGGTCCAAAAGAAAATAGGCAAGTCCTAGAATACCCAGGTGCCTCAATCCACCCAGATGTGTGTTTAAGTTGCCACCTTAGACAAACCATTAATTAACAATCTCACATCTGTCATGGATTTCACTCACCCAATCCACGTCTACTAGCATAGCATGGCATAATAAGCAAACGTAGAAGTAACTCCCAAAGGTTTGAAAATAAACAGGTAATAGGTACTACCTCATCTACTTCCCATCCCACAATTTAATTAGATCCTAATCATGCAATGTGTGAGGATTGATCTAATGCAATAAAACTGGGTAGTAGAAAAGATATGATCAAAGTGTTACTTGCCTTGCTGATGATCCGCGAAACCTAACGATTCGAAGTAACAGGCGGTGCACTCCGGGTATTCTATCATAGACAAACAAACAAGCATACAATAAGTACTCATCTAATGCATAGGTAAAACTCAAATAAGAGATCTAACCAGAAGGTTCAACTTAAGAACTCCGGTTGGCAAAAGAATCAAATCGAACGAAGCAACGAAAGACGAACGGCGAAAGAAAACAACTTTGTTCTAGTAATCTGGATCTAGGGCAAATTTTACAGTAACAAAAACTTTTTTAAGTTGGTTAAACGGATAGAGGGTTTTGAGACGAATCCCTAGGCGCTTGAATCGCCTGATTCCGATAAACGAGCGAAAAGTTATACTAAAACAAAAATCGGATCAGGAATCGCGATCAGAAAAATCGCGGATTTAATCCGAGAAAAAGAAAAACGACGAACGCCCAATTTTTTCGGCACGGAAAACGAGGCGCGACGAACTCAGCGGCGGAATCGTCGGCCGCTGCGGCGGCTCCGGCGGTGCGCGCGGATTGAGGCGGGGCTGAAGCTGGGGCAGCTCGGGGCGGCGCTATTTAAAGGCTGCCCCCGGGCGGTGTCCCGCTCGGGTATGGCCCGAAGTCGGTTCATTTTTTTTTATTATTCCGCTCGGAATGAAAATAAAAAGAAATACTAAACGGATTCCGAAAATTCCGAAATAAATTTTCACGGGCTTCTAAAATCAAGCCGCACAAGGTGAACATTTATTTGGGCCCTAAATGCAATTTTGAAAAACACACATTTTTCCTAAATTCAAATAAAACACTGAAAAACTCCGAAATAAAATCTTATTTGATTTTTTATTAAATCCTTCAAATTTCTTTATTTTGGGAAAGTCATTTTATTCCCTCTCTCATATTTTTGTAATAGAAATAATTGATGATAAAATAAATAAAATCAAATGATCTTATTCTCAAAATTTGAGAGAACTCAAATATGAAAATAACGAAATCCCCAACTCTCTCCGTGGGTCATTGAGTTGCGTAGAATTTCTAGGATCAACCAAAATGCAAAGTAAAATATGATATGCATGATGATCTAATGTATAACATTCCAAATTGAAAATTTGGGATGTTACAAACCTACCCCCCTTAAGATGAATCTCGCCCTCGAGATTCGGGTTGGCTAGAAAATAGGTGAGGATGGTCTTTGAGCAAATCTTCCTCTCGTTCCCAGGTGGCTTCATCCTCCGTGTGGTGGCTCCACTGAACCTTGCAAAACTTGATAACCTTGCTGCGAGTAACTTGGCTGGCAAACTCGAGAATCTTAACTGGTTTCTCCTTGTAGGTCAAATCGTTATCCAACTGAATAGTTTCCAATGGCACTGTGTCTCTCAATGGTATGTCAGCCATCTCCGCGTGACATTTCTTTAACTGAGAAATGTGGAACACATCATGTACTCCTGACAATCCTTCGGGTAATTCCAACTTGTAGGCCACTTATCCCATACGCTCCAAAACTCGATATGGTCCTACAAATCGTGGTGCTAACTTCCCTTTAACTCCAAAACACATTGTTCCTCGAAGTGGAGATACTCGAAGATAAGCTCTGTCTCCGACTTCGTAAACTGTCTCCTTGCGTTTAGAATCTGCATAACTTTTCTGTCTGGACTGGGCTACCTTGAGCCTATCGCGAATCAACTTCACCTTCTGTTCAGACTCTTTAATCAAGTCAGGACCAAACAACTGGCGGTCTCCAAATTCGTCCCATGACAACGGTGTCCTGCACCTCCTTCCGTACAAAGCTTCGAAAGGGGCCATCTTTAAACTGGTTTGGTAACTGTTGTTGTAAGAGAACTCTACATATGGCAAATTATCGTCCCAACTAGATCCATAATCTAGCGCACAAGCTCTCAGAATATCCTCCAAAATCTGATTGACTCTCTCGGTCTGTCCATCTGTCTGTGGATGAAAAGTTGTACTGAATTCTAGCCTGGTTCCCAAAGTTTCGTGCAACTGCTTCCAGAACTTTGAGGTAAACTGGGTTCCTCTATCTGATACGATACTCCTTGGAACTCCATGCAGACGTACGATCCTGGTCATGTATATCTTTTCCAACTTAGCACTGGTGTAAGTGGTCTTTACTGGGATGAAATGAGCTACTTTCGTCAATCGATCAACTACAACCCAAATCGAGTCATAGCCTGAACGAGTCCTGGGCAATCCCATGATAAAATCCATGCCTAGCTTATCCCACTTCCATTCGGGTATCGGCAATGGTTGTAACAATCCTGCTGGCTTCTGATGCTCTGCCTTTACTCTCTGACATACATCACAAACTGCTACATACTCCGCTATATCCTTCTTCATTCCAGTCCACCAGAAAATATCCTTCAAATCCAAATACATCTTGGTATTTCTTGGGTGAATCGAATATGGTGAACCGTGTGCCTCTTGCAAAATCAACTTCCTGATCTCCGGGTCATTGGGCACATAAACGCGGTCTTCAAACCATAAGGTGTCGTGCTCATCCTCACGGAATCCTTTAGCTTTTCCTTTGCTCAGTTTCTCCTTTATAGCGGCAATCTCTTTGTCAGCTTTCTGAGCTTCCCTGATTTTATCCATCAAGGTTGACTAAATCTCCATTGCTGCTACATAACCTCTCAGAACTATTTCCAAACATATTTCACGAAGATTTTCGGCTAACTCCCTTGGTATTCCTCCCGTCATTAATGTATTGACATGGCTCTTGCGGCTTAATGCGTCAGCTACTACATTAGCCTTTCTGGGGTGATAATGCAATTTCATATCATAATCCTTGATAAGCTCCAACCATCTCCTTTGTCTGAGATTTAACTCCTTCTGTGTGAAAATGTACTTCAAACTCTTATGATCCGTGTACACCTCACAATGGTTTCCAATGAGAAAATGTCTCCATGTCTTCAATACATGCACTACGGCTGCTAACTCCAAATCATGCGTAGCATAATTCAACTCATGAGGCTTCAGTTGTCTTGAGGCATATGAAACAACTCTCCCTTCCTGCATAAGCACTGCTCCAAGTCCTCGACATGAAGCGTCGCAATACACCTCATAATCCTTGGTCTGGTCTGGCAAAATCAACACTGGTGAGGTAACCAAACGTTTCTTCAACTCCTGGAAACTAGCCTCACATTCCTCTGTCCATATGAACTTGGTATCCTTCTTTAACAACTCTGTCATTGGCTTCGCAATCTTTGAGAAATTCTCAATATATCTCCGGTAGTATCCTGCGAGTCCAAGAAAACTCCGGATCTCTCCAACTGTTGTTGGGGCTTCCGACTTGGTCACGGTTTCAACTTTAGCGGGATCTACTGCTATACCTTCTCCAGATATAACATGTCCGAGGAATCCTACTTCCTTCAACCAAAACTCACATTTGCTAAACTTGTCATATAATTGTTGTTCTCTGAGCTTTCCAAGTACCAAATGCAAATGCTCCTTATGCTCCTCTTCATTCTTCAAATAAACCAGAATATCATCAACGAACACTACGATGAACTTATCCAAAAACTCCATAAACACTTTGTTCATCATGTTCATAAAATAGGAAGGTGCGTTAGTCAGACCAAATGACATAACGGTATACTCGTACAGCCCATACCTGGTGGTAAAAGCTGTCTTCGGAATATCCTGTTCTCGAATCTTCAACTGGTGGTATCCTGATCGCAGATCGATCTTGGATAATATCTTAGCTCCTTGCAATCAATCAAATAGATCATTGATCATTGGTAGCGGGTACTTGTTCTTGATCGTTACTTCATTCAATCCTCGATAATCAACAACCATCCTTAACGATCCATCCTTCTTCTCCACTAGAAGTACTGGCGATCCCCAAGGCGAAGAACTTGGGCGAATATATCCCTTATCCAGTAACTCTTTAATCTGCTTCTTAATTTCCACCAAATCCTTTGCTGGCATCCTATATGGTCTCTTTGATATTGGCCATGTGCCTGGCAATAGCTCAATCAAAAACTCAATATCTCTCTCCGGTGGCATGCCTGGCAACTCCTCTGGAAATACATCAGGGAAATCCCTTACCACTGGTACTTCCTCCTGCACAACTCATGTTAAGCAATTTACTTGTGTCCTCTTTGGCACATGCCGAGATACATACTTGATCCTTCTCCCTTCTGGGGTGGTAAGCAAAATTGACTTACTAGCACACTCAATATTCCCTTCATACTTTGATAACCAATCCATGCCTAATATCACATCCAATCCTTGAGATTCCAATACTATTAGGTCTGAGGGAAAACATAGTTACCAATCCTTAATGGTAACCGATCACACCATAGACTAGCGACATACTCTGCTCCGGGCGAGGTTACTAACATGGGTGACCTAAGGGCTTGGGTTGGTAGGTTATACTTATCCACAAATCCCCTTGAGATGTATGAATGCAATGCACCAGTATCAAAAAGAACGAGTGCAGTAAATGACTTAACCAAAAACTTACCTATTACTGCATCGGGCTGAGCTTCAACCTCCTCCATGCTAACGTGGTTCACCTGTCCCCTGTTGAAAGGGTTCGGCTTCTTCCCAGAACTTCCATTGCTATTTCCATTTTGTAATTCAGGACATTCATTGGCATAATGTCCTGTCTTCGAACACTTAAACAAGTGACTTGGCTTAGGTCCTTCTTGGCTGGGGTTGAGGGGTTGGTGCAGTTCTAGCCGTTGCTTCCTCCATTGCCATTACCATTCTTGGTGCCATTGTGATTGTGCGAGCTACCTCCTCCATGAGTATGCTGAAAATGTCCTCCCGGTCTAGGGGTAAAACGTGGCTTCTGCTGAGCTCCTGAATTGTACTTTCCTTGTCCATACTTCCTCTTGCGATTCTCAATCTGCTGCTGCTTCCCTTCAATCATAAGAGCACGATCTACCAACTCCTGGTAGTTGTTGAAGGTTGCTACCATCAACTGCATGCTCAGCTCATCATTCAGTCCTTCCATAAACTTCTCCTGCTTCGCTGCATTCGTAGAGACGTCATCTGGGGCATAACATGCTAACTTACTAAATTCCTCCACATACTGGCCAACTGTCTTTCCTCCTTGGCGCAAGTTGCGAAACTCACGCTTCTTCATGGCCATAGCTCCTTCTGAAACGTGTGCAGTACGAAAAGCCTGTTGAAATTGGTCCCATGTGATAGTGTCGACTGGGAAAGTGGCTGTGAAATTCTCCCACCATGATGATGCGGGTCCTTCTAGATGATGTGCGGCAAACTTCACCTTCTCCGCATCTGTGCATCCTGCTGTGGTCAACTCCCTAGCTGTCCTGCGGAGCCAATCATCTTCTACTATCGGCTCGGTGCTACTGGAAAACACCGGCGGATTCAGCCTAAGAAAATGGGCTAAGTGTCAACAGGTAGTGGTGGTGGTGGTGGTGGGTTGTTGTTGTTGTTCCCCTGATTCTGATTCTGGACTAGTAACTGCATCAATGTGTTCTGCTGCTGGATCAACTAGGTGAGCTCTGGTGGAAAGGTAAATCCAGGGTCATGTCTCGGAGGCATCTGAGGGTTTAGAAAAGATGAGATATAAGAATAGAGGGGGTCTAAAGAGAAAACACTACCCATATGCACATGAGGCAAAACAAACAATTCACTTCAATCAATCAAACAAGGGCATACAATCGATCTATTTATCGCAAAAGTGCTCAGACTACTATATTTACATGGTGGACTACTACTACTCATGAGGTGGTCTACTAGAAATATTCTACGGTCGTTGACTCCATGATATCTGCTCCAGCTTCATCAACATAGTCATCATCGCTACTATCTGCTTCCGAGTCGGTGCCGTCGATGATGATGTAGTCTTCTGGGCTAATTTCCTTGGGTTCTTCATCTTCATCTACTGGCGTAGGGTCTCCCATAAATATTCCAATCTTCTTGATCAGGTCGTCATTCTTCTCCACCAATACTTCAATTTCTTCTTCATAATCTCCACGTATATCCTTGAGTTCTTCCTCCAGTTCCTTGATTCTAGTCTTAGCCTTCTTCAGATCTATCATGTCGGCGCACATCTGGTTCTCCTATCGTCGAATGTGCTGATTTAACTCCTGGATAAAAGCTGCGATTGATCTATCCTTCCTGGTGCTGATCATCTCCCAGTGTTCATCTCGGCGCCCACAAATCTGGTAGATAGTATCCTTGAGATCCTTGCGGTAGACTTCTCCAATGCGTCCCATGGCGATGTGAGCTGCCATGCTCTTTCCTAGACTCCAAGTTGGTGCATCAAAAGAAAATTCTATGGGCTCAGTGACTAGCATGAACGTCCTTCCTAGAACTTGAACTTGAATCATCCAGCGCTCTTCTTCAGGTAAAGTGGCATTGTAGGTTCTGCTGAAGCTTGGTACTCCTATATTCAGGTATCTAGTGACTTCCTTCAAGTGACGTCCAAAGGGTGTATCTGCATCCGGTTGCATGAACTTGTTCCTTGCATCCGCCATCCTAAAGAGTAGAAAAGATGAGAGGTTAGAAGAGAAGAGAGTGAATAGTGATCTAGGTCTTTAGCTTAGTGGTCGTGTCCTACAGTCAGCGTGTGCTCTGATACCATCTTTGTAGCGACCAGACCTCAAACAGTCTGATCTCGGTGCTCCGGTGTCATCCCTGGATCATCAATGCTGACAACACACAGTACTCGGAGGATTTATAACAGAGTAGCAATCACACACTTATTACATCGAGTGTCTCAAAAGAGAACTTATTACAATAAGTATGGCTTAAGGCCATCTAATAACGATAACAGCGGAAGGCTTGGAAGATAAGTGAGTCCATCAACTCCAACGGCATCATTGAGTATAGGACCACGACCTAAAAAACTCCATAATCATCGTCTGAAAAGTCTGCAACACTAACGTTGCAGCCCGAAACGGGTCAGCACATGGAATATGCTGGCAAGGTAACACATAGAGAGTAATGGAATGAAACAACTATACTATATGCATATTTGGCTGGTGGAAAGCTCTATGGTTACAGTTTTGCGTAAAGCCAATTTTTCCCTACTTCAAAGAAATAAAATTTAATTACTATCATGGTGGTTGTTAAACATTGAGAATGGTTGACAGCATTCTCAATCCCAATTAAGCATCATCATTAAACATAACCCAACAAAATTAATTTAGAGTAACATGTTGAGATTCACATGAAAATCCAAGTACTAGATACTCAAGATGTCCATAACCGGGGACATAGCTAACCATGATTAGTTTATTACACTCTGCAGAGGTTTGTGCACTTTTCCCCACAAGACTCGGTCGCCTCCGTTTGGTTTCTCACACTACATGGTGTTTGAGAATACGGATGACCGAGACATAGTCTTTCAGAAGCGCTAGCACCTTACGATCGGGTAGACCGTACCACCTACATCCCCTACATCTGCTAGTCTACCATTGTAAGAGTTCGCACGACTTAGTTAACTATGCTAGAGCCCATAATAGCTTGTGGCTGCACACGGAAGTTTCTAGTATGAATAGTCTCGTGATCCCTTTGAGCCTGGGTGGCGGTCCAAAAGAAAACAGGCAAGTCCTGGAATACCCAGGTGCCTCAATCCACCCAGATGTGTGTTTAAGTTGCCACCTTAGACAAACCATTAATTAACAATCTCACATCTGTCATGGATTTCACTCACCCAATCCACGTCTACTAGCATAGCATGGCATAATATGCAAACGTAGAAGTAACTCCCAAAGGTTTGAAAATAAACAGGTAATAGGTACTACCTCATCTACTTCCCATCCCACAATTTAATTAGATCCTAATCATGCAATGTGTGAGGATTGATCTAATGCAATAAAACTGGGTAGTAGAAAAGGTATGACCAAAGTGTTACTTGCCTTGTTGATGATCCGCGAAACCTAACGATTCGAAGTAACAGGCGGTGCACTCCGGGTATTCTATCGCAGACAAACAAACAAGCATACAATAAGTACTCATCTAATGCACAGGTAAAACTCAAATAAGAGATCTAACCAGAAGGTTCAACTTAAGAACTCCAGTTGGCAAAAGAATCAAATCGAACGAAGCAACGAAAGATGAACAGCGAAACAAAACAACTTCGTTCTAGTAATCTGGATCTAGGGCAAATTTTACAGTAACAAAAACTTGTTTAAGTTGGTTACACAGATAGAGGGTTTCGAGACGAATCCCTAGGCGCTTGAATCGCCTGATTCCGATAAACGAGCGAAAAGTTATACTAAAACGAAAATCGGATCAGGAATCGCGATCAGAAAAATCGCGGATTTAATCCGAGAAAAAGAAAAACGACGAACGCTGAAATTTTTTTATTTTATTTTTTTTCAGCACGGAAAACGAGGGGCGATGAACCTCGGCAGTGGCGGCTTTGGCGGCATGCGCGGATCGAGGCGGGGCTGAGGCTGGGGCGGCTCGGGGCGGCGCTATTTAAAGGCTGTCCGGGGCGGTGTCCCGCTCGGGTACGACCCGAAGTTGGTTCGTTTTTTTAATTATTCCGCTCGGAAGAAAAATAAAAAGAAATACTAAACGGACTCATAAAATTCTGAAATAAATTTTCACGGGCTTCTAAAATCAAGCCGCACAAGGCGAACATTTATTTGGGCCCTGAATGCAATTTTGAAAAACGCACATTTTTCCTAAATTCAAATAAAACACCGAAAAACTCCGAAATAAAATCTTATTTGATTTTTTTATTAAATCCTCAATATTTCTTTATTTTGGGGAAGTCATTTTATTCCCTCTCTCATATTTTTGTAATAGAAATAATTGATGATAAAATAAATAAAATCAAATGATCCTATTCTCAAAATTTGAGAGAACTCAAATATGAAAATAACGAAATCCCCAACTCTCTCCGTGGGTCATTGAGTTGCGTAGAATTTCTAGGATCAACCAAAATGCAAAGTAAAATATGATATGCATGATGATCTAATGTATAACATTCCAAATTGAAAATTTGGGATGTTACACTGTATTTCGCGAAAAAATGTTAGCGCCGCTAACAGCTTGGACCCACCAGCTATATCTTCGCATGCAAGGAAGTGCCTCCTTATTACGCACAAAAAATTAAATACTCCCCCGGCTAGCTGGGACCCATATAGTGGCAGGCTGACTTGTGGGCCTACTAAGTTGACGGGGACGGAGGGCTTTGTCAACTTAGTCAATATGCACGATTCTACCTGCACTGACCGTACGATGTCCATCCAACAGCCGTAGTGCTTCTTCAACCTCTGGTCTTCTTGCTCCAGCCGCCCAAACCAGCGCCGGTCGTACCTTGTGCTCTTGCCTCCCATGGCCGGTTGCGATGTGGTGGAGGCCTCACCGCCCCCTTACTCCCACCGCTGGCTAGGCCATCCCTCTACTCACCCAGACCCCCTGTTATTCTGCAGCGACGGTAGCCTCACACCGTAGCGAACCAGTGAACCCTCATACTCCTCTACGCGTGGGCATCCACTGTCGCGGCTTCCCCGGCTCCGCGTAGTCCCCTTCATAGGCCTCACCGTCGTCCACTGCCTTGGTGCTCTCGGTGTGGCGTGGTCAACGTGGTCAAGGAACGGCTTCCATCGGACATGGACTGTAAGTGGAGAGGCTGACAGCTGGGTCCATGGCCGTAGCAAGGAAGTGCCTCCTTATTATGTGCAAAATAATTATTCCTCCACCTGACAGCAGGGACCCACTGGACTGGCCACCGTAATTCACGAAAAAAACGTTTCCCCCTGACTGCTGGGACCCGCAGCTACATCTTCACACGCAAGGAAGTGCGTCCGGGCAAAAAAATAAACGATTCGCCCCCCTGACTGCTAGGACCCACCAGCTACATCTTCGCACGCAAGGAAGTTCCTGACAGTCGGGATCCACCTGGTCGAAGTGTGCGTAGCATTGTCATTCTGGTTGCGAACATGTACGTACATACTGGTCGATGTAGAGGCGCGCACGTGTCATAGTAGAGGCGAGCACGTAGCATGTACGCGCACGTACAACAGCCAGTGTGCAAGAAAGAAAATACGGCCACATACGTACATATGGGCAGGGTCTCAAACGCCTACTCGCGCATACGTACGGCCAGGGCTCGTGTACATGGCTGGGTTGGAACGGAGAAACAACGTCGTCGTCGTGTTCATGGGGAGCCAACCGGCTGGGTCGGAATGGAATGCGTCCTCGTGTTCATCGGGAGGGCTTGGATGGAACAACCGATGGAAACGGGGCCTGGCGTACCGCAGAATGGAGGAAATGGCCTTGTGTTCGACCGACCACGTTCGAAATGGGATAATGTTCATCGGGAGGGGTCTGGCGTACCGCAAAACGAAAGAAACGGACCTCCTACGATTGAAACAGGGGTCCTGTTGATCGGGAGGGGTGTGGCGTACGGCAAAACAGAGGAAACGGACTTGTGTTGGAGTGCTACGGTCGAAACAAGGGTCCTGTTCATCGGGAGGGGTGTGGCGTACCGCAAAATGGGACTCTGATGACCCACAAGTATAGGGGATCTATCGTAGTCCTTTCGATAAGTAAGAGTGTCGAACCCAACGAGGAGTAGAAGGAAATGATAAGCGGTTTTCAGCAAGGTATTCTCTGCAAGTACTAAAATAAGTGGTAACAGATAGTTTTGTGATAAGATAGATTGTAACGAGCAACAAGTAACAAAAGTAAATAAATTGCAGCAAGGTGGCTCAATCCTTTTTATAGCAAAGGACAAGCCGGAACAAACTCTTATAATAGGAAAAAGCGCTCCCGAGGACACATGGGAATATTGTCAAGCTAGTTTTCATCACGTTCATATGATTCGCGTTCGATACTTTGATAATTTGGTATGTGGGTGGACCGGTGCTTGGGTGCTGTTCTTACTTGAACAAGCATCCCACTTATGATTAACCTCTATTGCAAGAATCCGCAACTACAACAAAAGTATTAAGGTAAACCTAACCATAGCATGAAACATGTGGATCCAAATCAGCCCCTTACGAAGCAACGCATAAACTAGGGTTTAAGCTTCTGTCACTCTAGCAACCCATCATCTACTTATTACTTCCCAATGCCTTCCTCTAGGCACACATAATGGTGAAGTGTTATGTAGTCGACGTTCACATAACACCACTAGAGGCTAGACAACATACATCTTATGAAAATATCAAAGAATACAAAATTCACATAACTACCCATAGCAAGACTTCTCCCTTGTCCTCAGGAACAAACGAAATTACTCACAAAGCATATTCATGTTCATAATCAGAGGGGTAATAATATGCATATAGGATCTGAACATATGATCTTCCACCAAATAAACCAACTAGCATCAACTACAAGGAGTAATCAACACTACTAGCAACCTACTAGCACCAATCCTGGACTTTGAGACAAGAATTGGATACAAGAGATGAACTAGGGTTTGGAGATGAGATGGTGTTGGTGAAGACGTTGATGGAGATTTCCCTCTATCGATGAGAGGAGCGTTGGTGATGACGATGGTGATGATTTCCCCCTCCCAGAGGGAAGTATCCCCGGCAAAACAGCTCTGCCGGAACTCTAGATTGGTTCCGCCAAGGTTCCGCCTCATGGCGGCGGAGTCTCGTCCCGAAAAGTTCCTTCCTATTTTTTCTCATCGAAATACTTCATATAGGAGAAGATGGACATCGGAGAGCCACCAGGGGGCCCACGAGGTAGGGGGCGCGCCCTAGGGGGGCGCCCCCACCCTCGTGAGAAGGGTGTGGGCCCCCTGGCCTTCATCTTTGCCAAGGATTTTTCTTTATTTATTTTAAGATGTTCCGTGAAGTTTCAAGACTTTTGGAGTTGCGCAGAATAGGTCTCTAATATTTGCTCCTTTTCGAGCCCAGAATTCCAGCTGCCGGCATTCTCCCTCCTTATGTAAACCTTGTAAAATAAGAGAGAATAGCCATACGTATTGTGACATAAAGTGAAATAACAGTCCATAATGCAATAAATATCGATATAAAAACATGATGCAAAATGGACGTATCAACTCCCCCAAGCTTAGACCTCGCTTGTCCTCTAGCGAAAAGCCAATAACAATAAATATGTCCTCATGTTTAGAGGTAGAGGCGTCGATAAAAATAAAATACTGACATGAAGGCATCATGATTATTCTCATAACAGCAACATATATAGATTTTGTCATATGATTACTTATGTTGAAGTGATGATCTATTCACAATGCAAAAGTATAAATCATAAACCTTATTGGGCTCCAACAAGCTATAATCTCAGTCATTGAAGCAATTGCAATTTATCATAACATCGGAAAGAGTCTATGTCAGAGCTAAAAAGCAAGTCCACATACTCAACTATCATTTAGTCCTCCATAATTGCTAACACTCACGCAATACTTGTGGTTACGGAGTTTTAATTGGACACAGAGAAAGATAGGGGCTTTATAGTTTTGCCCCACAACCTTTTACCTCAAGGGTAATGTCAACAATAATGGTTCATGCTCGCCTACATCCAATTAGGTATATATATCATGTTCTTTCCAACATGTTGAGCTTGCCAAAGGATAAAATGAAAAAGAAAAGGTGAAGATCACCATGACTCTTGCATAAGGTAGAAGATAGTAATAAAGGATAGGCCCTTCGCAGAGGGAAGAATAGGTTGCCATGCGCTTTTATGGTTCGATGCATAAAATCTCAATGCGAAAGAATGTCACTTTATATTGCCCCTTGTGATATGAACCTTTATTATGCAGTCCGTCGCTTTTATTACTTCCACATCACAAGATCGTATAAAGCTTATTTCTCCCACACCAATCAATCATACATATTTAGAGCATTCTTTATTGCTTTGCACCAATGACAACTTACTTGAAGGATCTTACTCAATCTATAGGTAGATATGGTGGACTCTCATGGAAAAACTGGTTTAAGGGTATTTGGAAGCACAATAGTATTTCTACTTGGTGCGGAGAATTTGGCTAGCATGAGGGGGAAAGGAAAGCTCAACAAGTTAGAGGATCCATGACAACATATTTTATCTTAGATATAAGAAAGACATAACTCATTACGTTGTCTTCCTTGTCCAACATCAACTCTTTAGCATGTCATATTTTAATGAGTGCTCCCAATCATAAAAGATGTCAATGATAATATATCTATATGTGAAAACCTCTCTTTTCTTATTACTTCCTATTAATTGCAACAATGACCAAAGCTATGTCTGCCAATTCCCAACAACTTTTAATCATCATACTCTTTCTATGTGAAGTCATTACTCTCAATAAGATCAATATGAACTCTTTGTTTCTTTTTATTCTTCTTCTCTTTTCTTTTATTCACCCAAGATCATGGCAAAATAATCAAGCCCTTGACTCAACACTAATCTTTATTATATATAGCTCACGGACTCGATTACATAGAGAGATCATAAAGCAAAACTCAAAACTAGATCATGCCATAAACTTTATTCTACTACATCAAGATACTACTAATAGGATCGAACTAAGAAAAACGGTAAAGATAGGAGTTGTGATTTTGATACGATACTGGGGCACCTCCCCCAAGCTTGGCAGTTGCCAAGGGGAGTGCCCATACCCTTGTGATTATATCTCCTTGGTTCGTGAAGAAGGTAGAGGTGTTGTTGATGGTGCAAGCTTGTCATTCATCATCCAAGGCATAGGTTCACCATCATAGAAGGATGATCGAGTCTCCGAAATCCTCGAATCTGCAGCCAAACTCATTCTTTTGAATCTATATTCATACTCATAGTTTTGGTTTTGCAGGTCATAGATTTGGGCTTGGAGGTGCTCGATCTTCTCATATAGCTTGAAGATGGCCTCCTCGGTGTTCTTGGCATCCGGCTTGTAGTTGTTAATGAACTCCGCGAGCATCGTGTGGCTAGCGTTGATTCCACGCTCCACCATCCCCTGGCACTTGAAAACTTGTTGCTCCATTGCTTCGAGCCTCGTCTCCACGCTTCCGGTTCCCTTTGGTTCCTCAACATCACGGATGTGCAACAACCCATCACGCATCTCAATGGCTTGAGGGTGTCGCAGCACCTCCACGAGGTAAGGGTTGATGACCTTCTCGAAGAACTTGTCCTTGGAAGCACTTGGGGACGTCATGATAATCTAGATCTGTAAGAAAAACAGCTTGAAACAAGAACAGAGGAGGTTTGCGTGATACGGGAGTCAAAACCTCCGGGAGGTTATATAATGATTTTTTACTGACCAAAATAAGTATCGTGCAAGAAAACGGAGTCCGGAAGGCACACGAGGTGCTCACGAGGTAGGGGTGCGCACCCAGGTAGGTAGGGCACGCCCACCACCCTCGTGGGGCCCTCGTGTCCTTCCCGGACTGCTACTTATTTTTCTATTTTTCTAAATATTCCAAAACGGAGAGATATTGCCTTAAAAATTGTTTTGGAGTCGGTTTACTTAACATACCACATACCTATTCCTTTTTGGAGTCTGAAACGTTCCGGAAAGTGTCCCTTATGTATTCCTCCGGGGTTACGGTTTCAATAATATTGGTTTCAACATTTATGGGATTACCTGAGATATAGTGTTTAATTCTTTGACCATTTACCACCTTCGGATTTGTGCCCTCGAAGTTGTTGATTTTTATGGCACCGGAACGATTAACCTCTTCGATAACGTAGGGGCCTTCCCATTTAGAGAGAAGTTTTCCTGCAAAAAATCTTAAACGAGAGTTGTATAGCAATACATAATCACCTACATTAAACTCACGCTTTTGTATCCTTTTTTCATGCCATCTTTTAACTTTTTCTTTAAACAACTTGGCATTTTCATAAGCTTGGGTTCTCCATTCATCAAGTGAGCTAATATCAAATAACCTCTTCTCATCGGCAAGTTTAAAATCATAGTTGAGCTCTTTAATAGCCCAATATGCCGTATGTTCTAGTTCGAGAGGTAAGTGACATGCTTTTCCATAAACCATTTTATACGGAGACATACCCATAGGATTTTTGTATGCAGTTCTATAAGCCCATAATACATCATCAAGTTTCTTAGACCAATTCTTTCTAGACCTATTAACAGTATTTTGCAAAATTAATTTGAGCTCTCTATTGCTCAACTCTACTTGACCACTAGACTACGGGTGATAAGGAGATGCAATTCTATGATTAACATCATATTTAGCCAGGATTTTACGGAAAGCACCATGAATAAAGTGTGAACCACCATCAGTCAATAAATATCTAGGGACTCCAAACCTCGGGAAAATAACTTCTTTAAGGATTTTAATAGAGGTGTTATGATCGGCACTACTAGTTGGAATAGCTTCTACCCACTTAGTAATGTAATCAACAGCAACTAGAATATGTGTGTATCCATTAGAGGCAGGAAAAGGTCCCATATAATCAAAGCCCCAAACATCAAACGGTTCAATAACAAGAGAATAATTCATAGGCATTTCTTGACGTCTACTAATATTACCAATTCTTTGACATTCATCACAGGACAAGACAAACTTACGGGCATCCTTGAAGAGAGTAGTCCAATAAAAACCAGATTGCAATACCTTATGTGTAGTTCTATCTCCAGCGTGGTGTCCTCCATAAGCCTTGGAATGACACTTGCGTAGGATCTGCCTGTTCATACTCAGGTACACAATGTCTAATAACACCATCTACTCCTTCTTTATAAAGATGTGGGTCATCCCAAAAGTAATGTCTTAAATCATAGAAAAACTTTTTCTTTTGCTGGTATGTGAAGCTAGGTGGTATAAACATAGCAACAATATAATTAGCATAATTAGCATACCATGGAGTACTACGAGAAGTATTTATAACATTTAATTGTTCATCAGGAAAGCTATCATTAATAGGTAGTGGGTCATCAAGAACATTCTCTAACCTAGACAAGTTGTTTGCAACGGGGTTCTCAGCTCCCTTTCTATCAACAATATTCAAATCAAATTCTTGTAGCAAGAGAACCCATCTAATAAGTCTAGGTTTAGCATATTTCTTTTCCATAAGATATTTAATAGCAGCATGATTAGTGTGAATAGTTACTTTAGAATCAACAATATAAGATCTGAACTTATCACAAGCAAATACAACTGCTAAAAGCTCTTTTTCAGTAGTAGCATAATTTCTTTCAGCATTGTCTAGAGTCTTACTAGCATAATGAATAACATTTAATTTCTTATCAACTCTTTGCCCTAGAACAGCACCTACAGCATAATCACTAGCATCACACATAATTTCAAAGGGTAAATTCCAATCAGGTGGCTGAACAACGGGTGCAGAGACTAATGCTTTCTTAAGTATTTCAAATGCTTCTACACAATCATCATCAAAGACAAATGGTATATCTTTTTGCAATAAATTAGTCAGAGGCCAAGAAATTTTTGAGAAGTCCTTAATGAACCTCCTGTAAAATCCAGCGTGACCAAGGAAACTTCTTATACCTTTGATGTCCTTGGGACATGGCATATTTTCAACAGCATCAACCTTGGCTTTATCAACTTTAATACCTCTTTCAGAAACTTTGTGCCCCAAGACGATACCTTCATTAACCATAAAGTGGCACTTTTCCCAATTCAAGACAAGATTAGTTTCTTCACATCTTTGCAAAACTCGATCAAGATTGCTCAAGCAATCATCAAAAGAGGAACCATAGACGGAAAAGTTGTCCATGAAAACCTCACAAATGTTTTCACAAAAGTCAGAGAATATAGCCATCATGCATGTTTGAAAGGTAGCAGGTGCATTACATAAACCAAAAGGCATACGTCTATAAGAAAAAGTACCAAAAGGGCATGTAAAAGTAGTCTTTGATTGATCTCTAGCCGACACAGGTATTTGAGAGAAACCAGAATAACCATCTAGAAAGCAATAGTGTGTATGTTTGCATAATCTATCTAGCATTTGATCAATAAAAGGTAAGGGGTAATGATCTTTCTTAGTAGCTTTATTTAATTTGCGGAAATCAATTATCATCCTATAACCTGTGATAATTCTTTGTGGAATCAATTCATCTTTATCATTAGGAACAACAGTAATACCTCCCTTCTTAGGGACACAATGGCAGGACTTACCCACTCACTATCAGCAACGGGATAAATTATACCTGCCTCCAGAAGCTTGAGTATTTCTTTTCTTACCACTTCTTTCATTTTAGGATTCAGACGTCGTTGAGGATCACGAACTGGTTTGGCATCTGCTTCCAAATTTATTTTATGTTGACATAGAGTGGGACTAATGCCCTTAAGATCATCAAGAGTATATCCAATAGCAGCACGATGCTTCTTCAGAGTTTTCAATAATTTTTCTTCTTCATGCTCTGAAAGGTTAGCACTAATAATAACAGTATATATCTTCTTTTCATCAAGATAAGCATATTTAAGATTATCAGGCAAAGGTTTAAGCTCAAACACGGGATTACCCTTGGGTGGAGGAGGATCCCCTAAAATTTCAACAGGCAAATTGTGTTGCAGAATAGGTTCCTGTTTAAAGAGTATTTCATCTATTTCCCTTCTTTCATTCATGAACATATCATTTTCATGGTCTAGAAAATAGTGTTCTAAAGGATCACTAGGAGGTACAGCAATAGAAGCAAGACCAATAATTTCATCCTTACTAGATAATTCTTCCTCACGATGTTGTTTACTAAATTTAGAGAAATTAAGCTCATGAACCATATCATCCAAGCCAATAGTAACAACATTCTTTTTGCAATCTATGGTAGCATCGACAGTATTTAAGAAGGGTCTACCAAATATAATGGGACAAAAGCTATCTTGCGGAGAAGTAAGAACAAGAAAATCAGCAGGATATTTAGTTTTCCCACACAAGACTTCAACATCTCTAACAATTCCTATTGGTGAAATAGTATCTCTATTGGCAAGTTTAATTGTGACATCAATACCTTCTAACTCAGCAGGTGCAATTTCATTCTTAATTTCTTCATATAAAGTATGCGGTATAACACTAGCACTCGCACCCATGTCACATAAGCCATGATAACAATGATCTGCTATTTTAACAGAAATAACATGCACGCCTACCACAGGTCTATGTTTATCTTTATCACAAGGTTTAGCAATTCTAGCAGTTTCACCTTCGAACTGAATAACATGCCCATCAATATTATCATACAAGATATCTTTAACAATAGCAATATTAGGTTCTACTTTAACTTGCTCAGGAGGTGTATACGTTCTAATATTGCTTTTACGAACAACAGTTGAAGCTTTAGCATGATCCTTTACTCTAATAGGGAAAGGTGGTTTCTCAACATAAGAAGTAGGAACAATAGGATCATTATAAGTGACAGTCTTTTCTTCAACTTTAATAGGTGCAGCTACTTTTACTTCTATGGGAGGATGATATTTAAACCAATTCTCCTTAGGGAGATCAACATAAGTAGCAAAAGATTCACAGAAAGAAGCTACTATCTCAGAGTCAAGTCCATATTTAGTGCTAAACTTACGAAAAATATCGGTATCCATAAAATATTTAACAGAATCAAACTTAGGTGTCATACCTGACTCCTTACCTTCGTCGAGGTCGCAATCTTCAGAGTTGCGTTTAATTCTATCCAGTAAATTCCATCTGAATTCAATAGTCTTCATCATAAAAGAGCCAGCACAAGAAGTATCGAGCATGGTGCGATTGTTTTCAGAAAGCCGAGCATAAAAACTTTGCATAATTATTTCTCTCGGGAGCTCATGATTGGGGCATGAATAAAACATTGATTCAAGCCTCCCCCAAGCTTGAGCGATGCTTTCTCCTTCGCGAGGCCAGAAATTATATATATAATTGCGATCACGATGAACAAGATGCATAGGGTAATACTTTTGATGAAATTCCAATTTCAATCTTTTATAGTCCCATGATCTCATATCATCACATAGCCTATACCATATCAATGCGTCTCCCTACAAAGATAAAGGGAAGACCTTCTTCTTAACAACATCATCGGGTATACCTGCAAGCTTAAATAATCCAAAAACTTCATCCACATATATTAAGTGCTCATCAGGATGCTTTGTTCCGTTTCCTGTAAAAGGGTTAGCTAGCACTTTTTCCATCATACCCGAAGGAAATTCAAAAGGAGTTTCATTTTCAATAGGTTCAGTAGGTTGAGGAGCAACTCTTTGCTCTACTGGACTGGGTGAAGATACCCCGAACAAGCCCCTCAGAGAATTACTTTCCATAGTAACAAGTGACAGTAAATTTCAGCACACTATATAAATTTTTCCTTACCAAATACCACCTACCAAAGGTACTACACTCCCCGGCAACGGCGCCAGAAAAGAGTCTTGATGACCCACAAGTATAGGGGATCTATCGTAGTCCTTTCGATAAGTAAGAGTGTCGAACCCAACGAGGAGCAGAAGGAAATGATAAGCTGTTTTCAGCAAGGTATTCTCTGCAAGTACTGAAATAAGTGGTAACAGATAGTTTTGTGATAAGATAGATTGTAATGAGCAACAAGTAACAAAAGTAAATAAAGTGCAGCAAGGTGGCCCAATCCTTTTTGTAGCAAAGGACAAGCCGGAACAAACTCTTATAATAGGAAAAGCGCTCCCGAGGACACATGGGAATATCGTCAAGCTAGTTTTCATCACGTTCATATGATTCGCGTTCGATACTTTGATAATTTGATATGTGGGTGGACCGGTGCTTGGGTGTTGTTCTTACTTGAACAAGCATCCCACTTATGATTAACCTCTATTGCAAGCATCCGCAACTACAACAAAATTATTAAGGTAAACCTAACCATAGCATGGAACATGTGGATCCAAATCAGCCCCTTACGAAGCAACCCATAAACTAGGGTTTAAGCTTCTGTCACTCTAGCAACCCATCATCTACTTATTACTTCCCAATGCCTTCCTCTAGGCCCAAATAATGGTGAAGTTTTATGTAGTTGATGTTCACATAACACCACTAGAGGCTAGACAATATACATCTTATCAAGATATCAAACGAATACCAAATTCACATAACTACTCATAGCAAGACTTCTTCCTTGTCCTCATGAACAAACCTAATTACTCACAAAGCATATTCATGTTCATAATCAGAGGGGTAATAATATGCATATATGATCTGAACATATGATCTTCCACCAAATAAACCAACTAGCATCAACTACAAGGAGTAATCAATCCTACTAGCAACCTACTAGCACCAATCCCGGACATTGAGACAAGAATTTGATACAAGAGATGAAGTAGGGTTTGGAGATGAGATGGTGCTGGTGAAGATGTTGATGGAGATTGCCCTCTCCCGATGAGAGGAGCGTTGGTGATGACGATGGTGATGATTTCCCCCTCCCGGAGGGAAGTATCCCTGGCAGAACACCTCTACCGGGGCTCTAGATTGGTTCCGCCAAGGTTCCACCTCGTGGCGACGGAGTCTCGTCCCGAAAAGTTCCTTCCTATTTTTTTCTCATCAAAAGACTTTA
The DNA here is from genome assembly GCF_018294505.1 of Triticum aestivum. NCBI lineage: Eukaryota > Viridiplantae > Streptophyta > Magnoliopsida > Poales > Poaceae > Triticum > Triticum aestivum. The sequence goes on along the minus strand of NC_057803.1, from coordinate 386,586,951 downwards.
TATAAGAGAAGATGGACGTCGGAGATCCACCAGGGGGGCCATGAGGTAGGGGGCGCGCCCTAGGGGGGCGGCCCCCACCCTCGTGAGAAGGGTGTGGGCCCCCTGGCCTTCATCTTTGGCGAGGATTTTTCTTTATTTATTTTAAGATGTTCCGTGAAGTTTCAGGACTTTTGGAGTTGCGCAGAATAGGTCTCTAATATTTGCTCCTTTTCCAGCCCAGAATTCCAGCTGCCGGCATTCTCCCTCCTTATGTAAACCTTGTAAAATAAGAGAGAATAGCCATAAGTATTGTGACATAAAGTGAAATAATAGTCCATAATGCAATAAATATCGATATAAAAGCATGATGCAAAATGGACGTATCAGACTCCACGAGATACTGTTCATCTCCACCGTCGACCCCCTCCAGCCTCCACGGGCTACTGTTCATCCACCGTCGACGTCCTCCAGCCTCCACCTACGACTGTTCATCCACGGGCTCCTGTTCATCTAGCCTCCACCGCACGCTACTCCACCGGCTACTATTTAACCAACCCTCTCCATGGGCTCCTATTCAACCACCCCTCCACGGGCTACTGTTCATCCTGCCCTCCATCCTCTACTGTTCATCCTACCCTCCACGGGGTGGTCCTGTTCATCCTGCCCTCCACGGGCTCCTGTTCATCCAGCCCCAACCGCCTCGATCGATCGGTGTATTGTTCATCCAGAGGCAATACCACGGGGTCCTGTTCATCCACCCCCATCAGGAACTATTCATCCACCCCCCCACCCGCAACGCTCACTGTTCATCCAGAGTCAACATCGATCGGCTTCAGTTAGCAGCGGTAGTGAAGGAATCGCTCGATCGGGTTCAGTTAACAGCCGTCGATCGATCGCTCGGGTTCAGTAACGCGTAGCCTGCAGTGCAATCGCTTGGGTTCAGTTAGAGCCCAACGCCTCGCACACATGCGCGTACGTACGAGATAAATGCGCATTGCTCGGCCCCCGACCACCCACCGTAACCGGGCACTCCCCGATATTTTCCACGCCCTTGCTTCTACCACGGTTTTTGCCGTCATGGAAGGCCCAAAGAATGTCATGCAGTTGCGTCTCCGGCCTGCACAGGACGAAAAGCCCATTTTCTGTCATGATTTTTTGTCATAGTAGTAGGACCCCACCACATCTATGATGATACCGGGTTTTGTCACAATTATCGTCATAGAAGTGTCATAAGTATGACAGAAAAAAATTCGTTCGGCCCAAAATGTCACGGATGTGTCTTTTTTTGTAGTGTGTGCATGTAGCTCAAATTTGTTTTTGCACATTATACCCGTAGAAAATCAATCAATTAATATACTAAAACGTCTTAATGATATCTGTGATTTTTTTTGAAATTAAAATGCCCGTCCTTTGGTAACATATATGTTCCTACGGGATAATTAATTTAACATGCATCACAGTTGTGGTGGATTCGCGGTGTGTGTGTGGGTGTGTGCGTCTAGGGGTGGCGGGTGGCTCGCAATACACTATGAGTTGTGAGCCGCCGTGTGGATTGGCCGTTTTGTTAAGCAGGCTGGTGCCACATTAGAGTCGTGAAATCGTTATTTAAAAGATTACACAACCCTTTCATACATACATGTTTTGGCCACATGCAGTCGATGGTTGTCCTACACAACACTCGATACTCAAGTGTGACGCTTTCTATGGGCCTGCGAGGTCGTCGTCCATCACTTTGACGAACAGCCGGCAGTAAGGTTAATTTGACCAGCAAGGTAGAATCTTTCGTGTTTGTGTTATGGTGGTATAAAGTGCGTGTCGAAGAGGTGGGAGGGGACTAGCATATATACTATACGTACGTGTCCGTGAACAAGTAGACCTCACTCAGTGTCAGGACTTTTTGGTTTCCGAGGCACGTGCCACATCAAAATTGTGAAATTGGCTATTCAAACATCACACAACACCTTTTTGGGCCACATGCATATCCTAGCTAGGACACTCACTTGTGACGCTTCCATCTGTGGGTCCACGAGGCCATCATCGATGCATTCATGCATCACTTTGACCTACATTGGGAGAGGTTAATTAATTTCACCATCAATGAGGATTCTTTTGTGTTGTACATATATTACGGCAGGAGCTTATAGTATGCAGTGAAGAGGGGGGAAGGGGACCATCATATGTAGTACGCTTGATGAACCTTGCTCTATGTGGGTGCATGGTTTACGGTTTTTGAGGCATGTGGCACATCAAAGTTGTGCATTTTGGGTATTCAACATATATCGGTTTGGCCCACATGCAAAGCGGTGGTGGCTGTCCTCTCGCGCCCACTTAAGCCGTTATTAGCGATATCGATGCTTTCCATCTGTCGGCCCGCTTGGTCCATCAATACTTTTTACCTGAAAACAAGAGAGGTTAATTTGAATTAGGAGGGGATTATTTTTTTTGCTCTGGATGACGTGGATGACACAGTTTGAGCACACACACATGCATGTGTACGCATGAATCCCTCCCATCGAGTCGAAGTGGCTAGTACAACGACACATCATGAACCGATCTCGCTCTGTGTGGGGAGCTAGTGTATGATTTTTGATGCACGCGCCACATCAATGTTGTGTATTCAAACATGCATGCACGCATCACCTCCATACATATGCATGTAGTGGTTGCCTTCGAACGGTACACTCCCTCACGTGGTTATCGGCGACAGGCCTATATATTCATGGGCCCGCGTGGACATCCATGATCACCTTGACCAACAACAAGATAGGTTACCATGGAGGATTCTTCATTTGGTTCGTGCTATTGTAGTATAGGTCATGGTGAGATTCAGACCTTAATTAAGTTTGGGCACATATACTATGCATGCATGCATGCATGAATCCCTGTCGTTGGCTTAAAGTGTGGTGTAACATGCATATGCATCGTCAACCTAACCATCACTCAGTGTGGGGATTTCAAGTTCGAAATCACGGTGCCACATCAAAGTTGTTCCATTGTTACTCAAAAACACACCTCTCCATACATATGTTTGGGAAACACGCATGTAGTGGTTGTCTTTGGGGACTAGCTACTTGCATGATTATTGGCGAGCTAGCCCATCTCCGGGGTCACATGGACGGCCATCACTTTGACCAACAACAAGAGAGAGGTTGTACGACCAAGGTGGATTATTTTTGGTCCGTTTTATGATCCATCTTGGTGAGATATGCCTCTCTGGCCCACCGACTGAAAGTCTGTGTGTGTGGGGGGGTTGCTACTTCGCACTTTGCTAGGTGAACCTCGGTTTGGGGGGGCATGCATTCATAGCTTAGGATTCCCTTCATGGCGACATGACGGGGGGCTGCTAGCTACTTCGCACTTTGCTAGGTGAACCT